>NC_090891.1:41320425-41322925 GCF_036669925.1 Montipora capricornis | reverse complement strand
TTGGCAACGAAAAGTGTCCCCAATTTAAGAAGGCAGAATTTAATTTACCTTGTAATATAATGTAGTTGTGTATTACGATATTTCTATCGATACCTTTTATAGTGTGATAAATGTTCTACTTTTAATCATGGAACCCATTTTTTGTTAAAATTCGTGTAACTAAATTAATAAAAAGAAAAATCCGACGGTTTCTTTACATAGATTAGCAAACATACCTAATCATCTCTCAAACGATGTCTGCTCCATTCATCCGGGAAGCGAGCAAAATGCTTCTTTGACAACTTCTATAACATTTTGCCCCAAGGCTACAAAGAGCAGCGTCGTTTTGGAAAGTTTATTATTATCGTTAACGTTCCATTGGCTTTATTTGAAAAGGATAGCTTTTTCTAGACGGAAACCTGGCGCTGTGCAAATATACTTTATTGAACTTGTTCATTGGAGCAGAAGACCGCAGACTTTTCTTAGGAAAACGAGCGTTGTGATAGGTTCTTGGTGTATCGGCATGAAAGGAACGTGTCAATCAAAGTCAATCAAAACTGAAGTGCGGAAACGCGTTGCTTTTCGACTAACACACCTTCAGACGGACACACTGTAATTATTTTTCACCGGCTCTGGGATTGGGTAAGTTTTAACGGACCACCGACCCAACTTCTAGGAACGGTGCTAAACTATAGCGAATTTCTTCTCTGCCACTCTCAAAGTGCGTCTTGCTCTTCATCGATAATTGACAACCATAATTAACGAGGTGAGCAGTTGTTTTGTCTTAACAGTTTGAACGTCGAGCAGCGAGCAACTTAGATTTGAATAGCCATTTCCCGCTACATTTGTCGAGTTAACATGTTAGAGGAACAAAAGTATGAACTGAGAAATTCGTGTTCGGTACGAACCACGTCAAATTCATGTAAAAAAAGGAGAGTTTCTAGTTTAAAAATTGAAGACGGAGCGAAAACCATGGGTTCTTTGAAGTAGTTTTTAATATGCTCGGGTAAACTTCTGTTCGGCATTGTTTTGACAGATTGCTCACAAACTACGTTAAAACTTTCAAGGTTAGCCCTGTGAATTAAGTGATGATAGGAAAGCGAATTTAAGGTGTCAAAAGAGTAATGTTAAACTGCTTTTCGGGCAAGAAGTCAGAGCTTTTCTGGAGTTACAATGAAAACAGTACATCAATCATTTACAAGAGTACCAGGCGAGATGGCGTGAAGCTAGGAAAAATTAATTATATTGACGATACAAGCCGCAGTACTTTTTAGATTATGATATTATTCATTGTTTTGCTTTTGTGATAGAGGTTAAGAAAGTTCAGTTTTTCAGGCCAACGTCCTTGAAAAGATTTCGTCTCTTGATAACACGTGTTGAGTATTTTTTCTCTGCCAGTTTCTCAGTAATTTTGACGGCTTGAAAAGAATATAAATTACCATCTTTACATTGCTAGTTTTGAATTTGATAATTAGGTCCTTTGTTAACGTTACGAGAAATCTAAGAAATCTAAGGAGTTTCACCGAAGTTTTACTTTATATTTGACAAAGTGATCAACTTAGCAAGCTCACTCCCAGAACTTACGTGAGATGTGACTTCATTAAGTAGAGTAAATCTCAAAAATCTTACGGTTTCGGTTGGTCAAGTGAAATCTTTAAGTGTCGCTTGAATGATCCAGTTTTGACCAAACAGCTGGTTACATAAACAACTCGACGATTTTCGCAAAGAATATTCTTACAAAGGAATTAACGTAGCTGCAACATCGTCTTGTCATTGTAGATGTTTGCGGCATGACCTGCGTTTTGAGATCAGAGGTGATAAAAAGTCGATAATGCAATTTTAAACCCAACTTTTGCGTCTTGAATGCTATTAAGATCAAATTCATGAAATGAGGCTACATCATAAGCCTACGGCAGGTCACGCTTTGAGCATCGCGGGACGCATTCAAAGCCGTTGGCTCGATGTAAACACCGAAGGCAGTACGGGAAGAAAAAAACTATTAAAAAGGGATGAGTCAGTTAATCAAAAGACCTGCAAAATGTCGGCGTGCTGTTGACAGTATTTGAGAGATTTCTGACTGATATCAAATGTTTTCAAAATAGCGATAATTAACTACTAATGATCACAGTTTCGACACAAAGCAAGAGAATCATGAGGCTGCCCATTTTAGCTAAAAGAGAGGGAAAATACCGGTGTAGTTTCCGACCGCCATTCAAGTCTGAAAGTTGCGAAATTGTACGCAGACGAGGAAGGAAGAATTGATAATATAGACAAGGTAAAAGGCGTATCCTCCCCAAACCAAGCGGTATTTAGAATAAAACTGTTGTGAAATATGAGGGAGCCTTTACATCAGCATCAACCTCACAAGTAACCTCTATAATGCAAGTAATTTTCCCTACGTTGTTATGTTTAATTAAACAATTCTTTTAAAAAGCTGGTAGGATTTCCAAACGCTATAAATTTGTGTCCCGTTCGACTTCAAATTAATCGAAATCTCGTTTGGCTAAAATTTGATCATTTA
>NC_090891.1:41295425-41315425 GCF_036669925.1 Montipora capricornis | reverse complement strand
CAGGCATCACCCAGTGGCATCTGCCGCTGGCGGCGCCAGGAACTGTAGTCCTGTTGCTAGCCACCAAAACTACCATTGTTCCTGGTCAACGGCTGACGAGGGCGATGTGCAGCAGTTGGCAGTTAAGCCTCTGTATGAATTCCTCGTATGTGAACCACAGCATTAGGCACCGTCCTTAAGAACTTTGTGCAAATTCAGGTGGAGATGTTCTGTGCTCAGGGAAATTTTCATGTTGGCTGGCTGGTGACATATAGCTAATGATTGACTACTTTTGTGGAGGTACAACGAGAAAAAAGAACAAAATTCATGCTTTTACCTTGGATTTCTTTTGCTCCATGTTGTGTAAGACTTTTGCCATGAACTTATTGCCTTTTTTACACTTAAATGCCAAGTTGAATCCTTACTGTTTACATTTGGTAGTAAGCAGTGTATGGTAAAGCTGACAGAATAGGAGGAAAGTCTAGGATGGCAGTAGTACAACCTCGTTCCCAGGGTCTCTCTTCTCTGCCTCCATTGTCGTTGAGAAAAAGACCCTGGTTCACGCTGGTCACGTGGCACTTGTGGCACTCGTCGCAAACTATTAGCATTCTTTGTTGATCTGGACCTTCACACAGGAGTATGACACGAGTATTTTTTCTGTGGTGTCTGATCGGTTTGACCACAACTTTTTGCCTTTCATGTCGAATTCCATACGTGTAGTACATAAAATACTGCGGTCAAACGTTTTGTCGATGGTCATCTGACCACAAAATCAATCGTGTGCTGATTCCCTTCTTTGCAATGTCAACAAAGCCTACATTGCCACCCATCCCCTAACACACATTTGGTGAACCTCCCAGATTCTGGGAAACACGTTACTAGCGAGAACCAGGGTATTTCCTCAACGACAATGGAGGCAGAGAAGAGAGACCAAGGGAAGGAGATTGGGGAGTACTACAGTGTTAGTGGATCAAGTAGGTTCTTACATGAAAAAAATTGCTAAGTAATACCATTTGCAAATGATTTCTCTGGAAATGACAGAGGTAGAGCCCATCTCATTACACTCCAGTGCCACTTTGAGTAGATCACGAGATTTAAAGTGGCTGTGATTAGAATCCACAACCTCCCCCTCCACAGGTGGAAAACAGTAAGGATTGGACCAAGGGTTCCCTGCGTGGTGTTGGCCAGACCACAACCTGGGAAAACTGAGGCATTACTAAACCATGAGACAGCGATTACGAACAAAACACCAAAACGGCTATTTTTTCTGCCTTTTTTTTTCTCAAACACCAAAACTCACAAGGAAACAAAGGCAGCACATGTTGGTCCTGTTGAGAATTTTGTGGCATCTGCGAAGGGGGTAGGTTTGGTCTCCAATTGTAGGTGTCTCTATGCACAATCTGGGTACAAATTTAAGTCTTGTTTTGGTTTTTCATTTTGCTGTTTTGTAGTTTAGTAATGCCCAAAAAAATGTGAGTTCTTAACAGTCCCTAAAAGTTTTTTTTAAAAGAGTTGTGAGATCGGGCCTAGAGTTTATCATCCTTGTTGGAACATCCTAATGTGATTGTCCTTCTTGTCACCCTTCAACAATATTAGACTCAGTCCAATGCTGTAAATCAACTGAGCCATCTCGTTAGTACTGTGTGAAGGTGATATCATTATTGCCAGTACAGGTGAAACGAATAAAAAGCCCTGGGGACTTCGCATATGAAAAGTGGGGATGCTTGTCGTCGGAAATTTTGAATTAAAACCTTACAGGAGACCAATCAGGGCTTTGCCCAGGATATTTTGACCCCTAAAAGAGACCATATTTAAGATATATTAAAGCGATATTTTATATTTCTTCACTTGAAACCCTAAAGAACACCTTTACAGCTACATAATTATGGGCTACATAATAATGAGGGCACTTTCCCCAAAACACCCTAAGTAAGACGACGAGCATCCCCACCCCTTTCATATGCAAGATTCCCGCCCCCCCTAAAGCTCAAACCTGTCAAGCAGTAATAATTGAAAGAATTCATTATTATTCAGGTATCAGCACAAGGAAAACCAGGTCTTCCAAGATGGCTGTCATTTGATTCGGCTAAAAACCAACTTCATGGAGTGGCGCAATGGCGTGACAAAGGGAAAGTTGACATTGAAATCCATTCATTGAAAAGAAATGATAAAGCTGTTTTTACAATTTTTATCCAAGATTTACATACCGTGTTGAACAATCAATCCTTGTTCTCCAATGAAACCAAAGTGCCCGATTTCACAGAACCAAAGTGTGTCAATGGATTGCCTGTTGCTGTAGCAACCGTTTTGTTTGACCTTAACATGGAGACATTTTCTGGATCTGGGAGAGAAAATCTCATGAGCAAATTGTCTGACTTTGTCAATGTCAACATAAACAACCTTCACATGGCAGTGGGCAGAGGACATAACACAGCATTCGGTTTGAAGGATGCAACAGTGGTCACTGCAGGACCTGGAAATGTTGCAGACTCAAAACAACCTGGAATTGCAATTTCCTGGCAAGTCGGTTGTGGTGTTGATGTTTCAGGTAAACAAGGCATTACAGCTTTTTGAGATGGAATTTTCCATCTCAGCCATTTCATTTCAATGATTTCATTCCTAGCAGCATAGCAGGATTTCCTGGTTTTGCATTGTGCAACCCTTCTGTGCATAATTTCTTGTGTCATTGGCATGCACATTAGCTCGCACACATTGATAAAATGGCAGATTTTCATTCACGCCAAGCTTATTACGTCAAGGAATGGCCATTTTTTCCTGAACGAGTATAGTGACACCATTTTTTATTTCATATTTTTGCTGAGAATGGTGTCTTCATGGAGAATTAAAAAAAAAAAAAAAATCAGCAAAAATCTATAGCCAGTTGTTTTGGCAATTTCATAAAATTGTACTAGTCGAACTGCCCGCAATCAAGTTAAATCTATTTTGGAGTGTTAAGTACTCACAAGGGCATTCAAATACATTTTTCAGGTATAGGTAGGTGAATTAACCATAGAAAGACACCAGGCTCTTTGTTATATCAGGGATTACATTTGTAAAATCGAGCTAAATTTGTCCAACATTGGGAATGCGTGGCAATTGTCAAAGTGGCTAAAATAGCTGTATATGTCAGCGTCGTACCATGGTAACGAGCACGGTGAACCCCCCCTTTCTTAATTACATTTTTATCATCTCCTTGACATGTTACAACAGTGTGCAAAGTTTTATCAGAAAGCTATGACAAGTCCTATTTCCATGGAATCTCGTTAAGGTGGCTAAAATACTACAGTTTTCCGAAGAAAAAGATCAAGATTTTAAAATATGTGAAATTAAAGCCACAGGTTGTGTCATCTTCAGTGTTAGTCACTGCAATTGATGTAAAATGCAATTTTACCAAAGAAATAAATGCAAATCAGGGGAAAATGGTAAGTATAGTGACCGAGCTCCTGGAGGGGGGACTGGAAACTAGACATTTCAAAGGTCTTTTTCTCAAAACCTAGCAGTACGACCAGGGCTAAAATTTTGGGAATTAGAAAACAATATAAAGATGAAACCATTAACATTCTTAACAAGATCTATCAGACAGTTTTTCAGTTATTATCAAAATAGACAAAAAAAATATTTGCTATTTGCCAAGGAAATCCTGAAATTTTAATGCGGCGTCGTACGTCTAGTTTCCAAGAAAAAGGCCCTTGAAATGTCTAGTTTCCAGTCCCCCATCCAGGAGTCACTATATTAAGCATTTCCCCATGATTTGCATTTACTTGTAAGGTAAAATCACATTTTACAACAATTGCAGTGACTAACACTTTGGAAGAGACATCCTGTTCCTTTAATTTCACAGATTTCAAAATCTTGATGTTTCTCTTTAAAAAAAACTGTAGCAAGCCACCTTAATGGCCTAGCTCCCAAGAGTCTCCTTAGTCCCTTCAATAGCTGAGTGGTAGACCATTGGAACTAGTTATCGGAAGGTCGTAGGTTTGACTCCTTCAAAGAAGCACTTTCTCTACGAGTTACCATTGAAAAAAAGATAATCTCTTGAAGAGTCTTTTAACACATTTACTCCTGGGACTGAGAGTTAACAGATTCTACTCTGTCTAACACTAGGTGATTTTACTCCCCAACTGGGGACGTTCTAGGGCAAATATGCTTTCCGTGTACCTATGACGAGTAAATAAAACCATAAAAATGGGGGGTCACCGTGCTCGTTTCTTCGCAACACGATGATAAATAAATGGCAAAAGGGGCAATTTCGGCTTCAAAATGATCATTTTTTGCGAAAGGACTGGGGCGAGTTCCAAAACAACACCTTCTTAACTGAGAAGAGTTATCATGATTGCACTTCAAAGCTCTTGAACATCAAAAGCGGCCAATGTTGCCTCTCTTCAGATGGACCGGTGTGAAACGCTGCCATATCCGAAGTTGCAATGTTATGCGCAGTATGAGGTGCGCGCTGCAAAACAAGGGAATCACCTTAATTTATTTGTAAGAATTAGCTTGGGATGCAAATATGGCCATGATCATTTTTTTTGCCTGATATGACAAAAATATGGTCCTAAGGATAAAAAATTTAAATATGGAAATCAAGGATTCTGTTGGCCTCAGAAACTAGAATTATCTTTACTGTAGAGGAATAATTGATGGAAATGGCAAAAAAGAATGGGAATACAGTAAACACCTGCATATAAGCAACAAGTGGATTAAGAACATCAGGCTGAAATTTGGTCAATAAAGCACCATATAAATAAGAAAAAACTCAGGCTGATAAAAAAAACATGTTCTTAATATAAAGGGAAAGGGTATTAGGATAAGGAAACAATTCAGTACAGTAATTGATTTTATCAAAGGAGTTGATAAAGGTTGAATAACCACCGTGAAAGATTTGGAAAGCTGACGTTTCGAGCGTTAGCACTTCGTCGGAGCAAAGGGTTAGCGCTCGAAATGGGTTACCACTCGAATTGTCAGCTTTCCAAATCTTTCATGGTGGTTATTCGACCTTTATCAACTCCTTTGATAAAATCAATTTCTGTTTCAATCTCCCACCGACAAAGTACCACAGTTTCTTTAGAGACTAAAATTTTGAATTCAGTACAGTAACTTAAATCAAAGTATTCTGGTGTTAAGGAGCATTACAAACTATAAAATCTATTACAAAACACCATTGTATGTTAATTAAACCTCCAGTAATATAGATGCAGTCTGTAAAATGTATTTTTTTCATCAGGAATCCAAGTTGCTTCTTTGTTGAAATCCAGTTCCGAGAGAGGATCCTTCAAGCATGCTCTGGATGCACCAGTTACTGGTTGGCATATTGTGACTGGCCATCCCAAAAGTCATCGGCAAAGAGTACGCAGACAGATAAACTTGAGCCCAACTCCTATTGCAACACAAATGTTAGGAAGTGTAGTTCATCAAGTGATCTATGTGACTGCCACCCAGACATACACCATGTCCCCACCTCCTCCAACACTCGGAAGTGTGACTGTGACGGTGTCGGCTATTGTGACACCAACTGTCTACTCCGTCAATCATGCACCTGAAGTTCAGAAACCCCTTGGCCCCTTGACTGTGTATATAGGAAAGGCGCTACGATACACCATTCCTGCAGATACAATTTGGGACCAAGAAGATGGCTCCACTAGGAATTTAAGACTAGAAATGAGGACAGGAAATGGTGAGGAACTTTCAGCATCATCATGGATAAAGTTTAACTCTTCAAAGCAAGAGATCTATGGCATGCCTTTGGTGGAAGGCTCTAGAAGTCACTCATTTCTTCTCATTGCAACTGATAGTGGAGGAAGGTCTCTTCGTTTTTCATTCACTGTGCAAGTTTCAGAAGTTCAAAGTGTCACATTCAATCACAAATTTACAATAGTCCTGCACTACAACAAATTGTTGATGAATGATGTCGGCATCCAGTTGAATCTGATGAGAAAAATTTCCCGTTATTATGGAACGAAATTGAACCATTTACACTTGCTTTCCTACAAGTACTACCATGGTGCCCTTTTCTTCACATTTCAGCTAGAATCTCCAGGAGCAAATGCAGACTGCAATAACCAGTTCTTGAGGGGTATTAAAGATGGCATTGGAAACAATGAAAAGTTGAATCAAAACTTTGTGGCTGCCCTTCTTCCAGAGTTTCAGATAATGTATGGTTACTTTGAAGGGATAGGATCGTGTAAGGCACCTAAACCACCATTCAATTATCCACCTCGAGTACGCAGTCCTCTTGGCCCACTGTATGTTGTGTGGGGACAAGCAATGCACTACTCCATTCCGTTTAACATATTTTATGATGAACAAGACTATTATACTCCCAACATGAGGATTCAAATGAGAACAGGGAATAACGAGGCTCTCCCATCAACCTCGTGGATTCAGTTTAATTCCTCTCAGCAAGTGATTTATGGTGAAACAAATGACCAAACGTTGGTTGGACAGCACATGTATCGCATTGTTGCTATGGACAGTGAGGGGTTAGAGACTTTTGTTAGTTTTAATGTCACCGTGCAGCATGACACAGGAAAGTACAATCACGAGTTTGGAATACAACTTTATCCCTCTTTCTATCATATCTTGGTTGAAAATGCTACAGTCAGGGTGTCTTTGATCAAGGCAATTGCCAGCTACTATGGGCTATCCCCGAAACGAGTACGCTTTGTAAGATATGTTCCTGGAGCCTCTGTACATTTCAGGTTTGATTCCATTCCATATGAAGATTGCAATAGCCTGGAACTAACTCGGTTAATAGATGGTTTGTGGATGCACCAGCAAAAGGAAGTGAATGGCACATTTGTTGCACATCTTAAACACCACAAGTTTGCTGTAAAAGGTGCCTCTTATCGTGGTTTGGGACCTTGTACAAAACTTACACCTAAGAAAAAAGATAGTAAACCAACGAGTACGGGACGCCTCCGCCTGGAAGTTTTCTTGGGACAAGTTTTGAAATTTCATGTCCCGTATATAACATTTTATGATTGGCTTGACTTTTATACGCCAAATCTAAAGCTTTACATCAGACCACAAAACAGTGGTCTTCCTGGGTGGATTGTAGTTGACCCTTGGCAGAATGTCCTTGCATTTCCATTAAATAAGAGATACGTTGGAAAAAACAAGTTTCACCTGGTTGCAAAAAACAGCAGAGAAAAGGAAGTAGAAGCGGAACTAACAGTAACTGTTTTGACAGATCTCAACCCTTACAACCACGAGTTCACAATTCGCTTCAAACACTTTGCACTATTCAAGAACAATGTGACTATGGGGGTTACATTGGTGGAGAAGATTGCTGCATATTATGGTCTCCATTACAAAAACATTAGAGTGCCTAGTGAAGGCCCAGAGGATGCCTTCACATTTCGATTTGATACTGTTCCTTTTCGGGAATGTAACCACAGAAACCTCACGAAGCTGGTAGATGGATTCTGGAGTGGAAAAGCTTTGAATCCAAAATTTGAGGATGCCCTTGAGCCTGATTTCCAAATTATTTCTGGCTATTATAAACTTCGTGAACCTTGTGCTCTCAATACCACACCTCCACTGGTAATGAAACCCATTGGGACCCTCACAATAACACAGGGTCAACAAATGAAGTATCACATCCCCTTGGACACATTTCACGACAAGGAAGATGGCTACACGACAAACCTGACGTTGATGGCATCTATGGACAACAAAGATCTTCCTTCTTGGATTTTCCTGAACTCTTCAAATCAAGATTTAATTATTCTTCCAATTGATAGCAGTGCTGTGGGAACTCATAACCTTCACCTGACAGCTATAGACAGGGGGGGATTCACAGCTACTGACATAATTGAAGTAAAGGTGTTGTCAGAGTTTACCATATATAAGAATGAATTTCAATTTGACATTGTAGATGGAAGTGTCCTTGTAGAGAATGTTCAAACAAAGATGCTTTTGATGCACAAGCTTGCAGCTTATTTTGGAGTGCCTCTTGAAGACGTTCATATCAGTGGTTTTGGACCCGATTATAATCGACCTACCTGTACATTTCATCTCAAATCTCTTAAAGATCTTAAATGTGATGACTCACGCACATCAGATGTTATTAAGAGCTTTATAAAGGAGGACGGAAAGCTGAACAAAAACTTTGTCAATACGATGGAGCCTGAGTTTGTCGTCTCGGCTGGTTTACACAAAGGCCTTGGACCCTGCAAACCCCCACCTCCAGCCCCCAACACCCCACCAAAACTATACAACCACATTGACAGACTGGATGTATTCCAGGGACAGGGCTTGCGATTTCACATTCCATACGATTCCTTTTTTGACAAGGAAGATGGATACACGCCAGATCTTTCCCTGAAAATGAGCACCATCGATGGTCATGAGCTTTTGAACACTTCCTGGATTTTGCTCAATTCTTCCCGTCAAGAGATTCTTGGATTGCCTGCTGATGTTAATAGAATTGGAATGCACGAGCTTCTCCTTATTGCCAGTGACAAGGAAGGAGCCAGGGCTTATGATGCATTCGAAGTGAGGGTGCTGGAAGAAGATACTCCCTACAATCACAAATTTAATATTGTTCTAGACTATGACAATGCCACCTTTTTGGGGAACGTTGGAATAAGAGTTATGCTCTTAGACACCATAGCTAGCTACTTTGGTGTCAACTTTACCAGCGTGCGTGTCGTCAGCTATGCTCCTGGTGTTCTGTTTTCCTTTTATTTTGATTTTATTCCATATGATGAATGCTCACATTCATTGCTGAGGAAGTTGATCGATGATTTCTGGCTTGATGGAGGACTGAATTTAGCCTTTGTAGCGGCTCTTCGACCAGGTTTTAGGGTCAGTGCTGGTTCCTATGAGAGAGTTGGTCCATGCCAACCTGTTAGTGGACCAGAGATTGGTGCGAAGGTGGGTGATCGACCTGGAGGGATATGGTGGACCTATGCCATCATTCCTGCCATTGTACTGGCAATTGTTTTGCTTGTCATAGGGTGCTGTTTGTTGATCATGATGGGATGTTGTCGGAGGAATAAAATGTCAGGAGCTGAGAAGATGACCTACATATATAAGAAAAAACCAGTTGTACTCCAAGAAGAGTATGAGATTAAGGAAATGCTACTGAAACAGCCCCTGGCCCTGCCCAATGAAAAACCTCCAGTTCCCCCTGTCTATCCTCGCAGCCCCGTTATGGGAGGTGATAGAACTCCACTGCTGAATACAGAATCCAAATCAGTATCTTACCGAGCTCCAGTGTATACGTCTAATGGGCAAATGGCAGGCAGTGTCAGTGGAAATGCTGGGTTTGTCCCAAATGGAGGTGGTGGTGCTGCTGGAGGTGGTGAATTGGGTGCAGCTGGTGGTGGCGGTGCTGCTGCTGGAGGGGGTGCCGCAGGAGCTAGTTTGGCTGGAGGAGGTGCAGCTGTAGGGGTTGCAGCTGGAGGCAGTGGTGGTTCAAGTTCTTTTGGAGGGGGAGGAGGGGGAGGTGGTGGCGGTGGTGGTAGTGCAGGTGCAGGAGGAGGATTTGGTGCCAGTGGAGGTGGTGGCATGAGTGCTGGTGGTGGAGGTGGTGCTGGTTCTGGTATGGAATCAGCTGGTGCTGGTGCTGGTGCTGGAAGTGGAACAGGCCAAGGAGGGGGCAGTGGTTTAAGTGTAAGTTACAGTATGGCCACAGGTGGTGGAAGATTCAAGCAGTCCTCTTACAGCTACAGTTACAGCAGCAGTGGTGGCAGTGTTTCAAGCTCAGGTCGCAAGATGGCTTACTCTGGCTACAGGCTCCCTCCAGCCTATGTTCCACCTTAAGACAGTCAGATTGGGGCAAGGAGATGTAATAAACGTAGCAAGGTGCAGTTTTTTCCTTAGACATCTGGAGGAATCAACGGCATATTTGCGATCAACTGACACCTAATGCAACAATTCCAATGGTGGTTTAGATGTTCATGGTTTTTATGCGTTTAAATATTTTTGCTTTTGGCTGCGAACAATGTTGCATGTTTGGTTTCTTACTTTCTGCCATTTTTGTGGACAGTAATGATGCTAAAATGCAGAGATATGTCCAGTAATGCACCTTATAGGACATTTGCACAATGACGCCATTTGACTACAAGTAACAGAATTGTTCAGGTTTTTCTTGTCTCGTGCTAATTAGAGCTATTGTTATTGTTAACCCACTACAGCGGTTTCAATTGAGTGTCGAAAGTAATTAGCGAATTGCTTTGGTTTTGCATTACTTCAGTCAGTGATTGGTTTAAAAGTTCTCACGCCACTTTTTCAACTTATCAGAAGTAAAACCAAAACCAATCATGGCTCACATGTGCACATTTTCCCGCGCTCTGTGTCGGCTATGTGTAATTACTTCGAGTTTTGATTGGTTAACTGGATTGTCTCTGTCCTTTTTGATTGGCCAAATTAGTCACTTTGGTTTTGGTGTTACGACACTCGATAAAAACTTGCTCCAAATAAGAAAAGAAATACAAACTGAATTTTGGTAGTTGTGTTCAAATGACGCCATCGTGAAAGTTGCCTATTGGATGCATGCCGATTTTAATAAACGTCCCCTCGATCTTCTCTCCAACTTCAATATCACTAGAGTCTAAGAATACACACATATACATGAAGTGTCCCCTCGACTACTCTTGTAAAGATAAACAGCTGTATTAAAAGTAACTCTAATTCTAACAGTTACATTGTTCCTAGAGATAGGCAGCAAATGTTTACGCTTTGTGTTGAATATCAAGATTGGGCATCCATCTAATGACTTGCAAAATGGTGCTTCACAATATCAAATTGTTACTGATGCTGCGTTATATTCAGTTTTAAAGGTTGACAAGCAAAAGATAAGGGAATAGTTATTTGAAAAACGCCTTTGTTCTCTAAGGTATTTGTTCAAAGGTACTTATGGAAAACTGTTTAACATTTAAGGTACTGACAACAGTTAGCAACATAGGAATTTAAAGAAGTTTCCCCAGTCTTTTTTATTTCAAAAGTGCTGTACAATTTTTTAAGGTCTCTATTTAAAAATAGAAACTATGTTATATTTTGACTCAAAGTCTGGTCAAATAAATTTGGTATAAGGAAAAAAATTACATCTCTATATAAACATTAATGGTGTAATGGTTCGGGGGCATAAATATTACAAAATTCAATGTGAGATAATGCCATATGAAGTGTACTGTCAAGAAAAAAGTACTTTTTCCCGGCTTTGTACAAAAACTATTTGTTTCTATTTAATGGAGGTGTAGTTTTGGTATGATAAGAAAATAAAGACAAATTTAAGGCATACTGGCCTAAATGTCCATTCGATTTCAATATGCTTGTTTAAAACAACAAATGCTTTTCTAGAATGAATATGTTTTACCAAATTTGAGTTATATTGGCTGTGTCTAGTTGGCGCAGACAGCGTTATATTGCCCGAAAAATTTGGGAGTAGTGATGATAGTTTGAAAAGTTTCACGAGTCAGCGGGTAACCTTCGATCGACAGAATGGATCCTACCCAAGGAACAGGGTCTTTTCGTTCCTAAAACGTTACCTGAAAGCCCCAGGTGCACATCTCTGAACCACTAAGACTTGCATCGATCATGAAACCAGTCTTTTCAATTCTTACCTTGTCAGCAGACAACTCGGACCGAGATACTCCATGAAATAAACTGCCAGGCGTTTCAATGTCTCGCTCCATTCTTCTCGCTTCTTTTGTCGGATCAGTGGCTAGTTGGTTATTTTGTATTCTTCACTTTCCTTCGAATGCATTGTTTGTTACTTTCGCTCCTAATTTAACTTTTTTCTTTCATCCTCGTTTGCCCACAAAGTGAAACAGTTTTACAAACTGCACCTTCCATAACTCGCGTGAGACCATAACGGCGATGCCTCATCTAAGCCCAAAAATCTGGAACTTGATACAACGTCTTCGGTTTGCGAGATAAAAACATCCCTTTTATAGACGTCTTTCATCATGGCGGCCAAATAAAATATTATTTTGTTTTAATGCTAATAAGCCTCTCTAGCCTCGCCACGATTACCAAAGAATATTTGTTTCAAAATGAGGGCAGTAGGTCTAATTTACATAAATAGTGGTGTATGAATAAGATTAGTATGGAAAAACCAATCGGTTTAGAGTGAGCAAACGCTTAGTACAAGCGGCTCAAATTAAAATGTTTGCAAGTAAGAAGTATAAAAAACACCATTGTCAGTGGGGATCCGAGAAAACTACAAAGTCTTTTCTCCATTAGAGATGATTTGTATAAAAATCTGGGACACACCAATGTCCTGTCACGCGAAACGTTCTCTTCCGGTTGCCGTCCGCGTCTCAAAAACGCGCGTGCTTAAGCTCCCTAGTATCATGCAGGTCTTCAACGGTATAAAGTGGAAAAGATCCCCATGAAACCCTCCCCCCCCCCCCCCCTCCCCCACCCATCATCATGTTTACTTGTGGTGAAATTGTGGTACTTGGAGGTCTGGGGGCGAGGAAACGCGGATGAGCTGGTTCCTGTCGGTTGTGTGTCAAAAATTGCTGTCATTTTCGTCGAAGTTCTAAATGTGGTAGTGTTTTAATGTCGCCTGGGTTCTTTAGCTAATTTTCCCGTGAGCACGATTACGTACCGTCGATTAGGGGAAGGGGGAAGGGGGGGGGGGGGGGGTCATAATTTTACGTTGCCATGAACGTTCGATTGCACATTGTTGACATTGTTGCATTAAGAATCGTCGTTACTTTGAGCATGCACCTCGCAAGGACACATTCCCGCTAGCCACGCAGTCTACTCCAAGAGTGGGTCTTGGACATTTAAGAAGGAAAGAAAACCTACCTTCTCCCACTCCCAAAAAAACCGCGCCATGTCGTCTTACTTGACTTGGGTAAAGGAGTAGCTTAACTTTCAGACAATTTTGTACAGCCTTGGCTCTGCGGTTCACGTGAAACGTTCTAAAACGACTGTTGCAGAGAAAGCTGATTACAGCTATTAGCATATCGAAAAATGCGGTTAGTACAACTGGATCAAATTAAAATTTGTTCGCCTTAATTAATGAATGTAAAATTTGTCACAAAACAAAATTGATGAGGGTTGAGTAAAGTTGACCATTGTCTCTCTGAAGGAAAGCATTTTTTTCACTGCTCTAAATCCTGAGCCACAATCATGGAACAAATCTCTCCCACCAAACCTTCGCCGGTTTCGAAAGCGCCTTAATTTTTTCTTAGGTGGGAACGGGTAATCTCAATTTTCTGTTCGTTTTGTCTATGATCGGATTGTGTACATGAAAACAAAACCCTTCTTCCCTGAAAAAGCCGCCATTTCTCCATATCAGTCAATTTAGATGAAAAAGGTGTGGTCTTAATCTTCCGATTCCAGGTGAAAAGACTTTAAGGGACTTATCTGCAATAGAGACAGCTAATTATCAGCAATTATCAATTTGCAAACTGCGATTAGTACATCTGGATATTCCTTTCGTCTCATGCACCATTTGGGGGGCTTGAAAAATGTCCATTTGACTAAAAGCGATATATTTCACCATTAAAGGATCATAAAAGGTTTTTAAGGTGCGTCAAGGCTAACCGGATTTGCAAGATCATCTCTTGGAGTTTTTATTGCATTACTTCTAGAATGTTTGGCTTCGACTCATCATGTTATCTGCAAAGTTTGGAGCGCACTTTTAAAGCTACTTTAAGTGGGAATTTGATACAGAATGCACGACAAAAATGATCGATAGCACGAGTACAATACCGTTTAAATGGAAATCTCTTGACCTACAAAGTCCGCTCTGAATAGACTATGCTCTTTTCTGTCTTGTTTGCGCCACTGGAAATAAACACCGCCCGAAAAACTGTAGGTTATACGGTTACAAGGTAAACAGACGAATAAAGAGATGCAGAAAGGAAAAATATTTCATCAACAAGTGTTAAGTGTCTCGCTGTCAATACTAGATAGAGTGTGGTCAGGGTAATGCAGAAAGCATATGTTTCGGAATTGGATGTTTGTTATTATACGAGAAGAAGCCGTGAGGTTATCAAGAGAGGCTCTGAAGTTCTAAACATCGATTTCTACCGACTGTTTTCTCGCAAAACAGGAATAATCGAAACATTCTCGTACTTTAATACGGCTTCCGTTATGAACCAATTAACGCGATGCAAATTGAGTCTGGAGACGGCGTTGGGGCAGCCACAACAAGGCAAATGGCAGGAATTACGTTATCAGTGTTCTCTAAGCTGAAACATAAGATAATTTTAGATAGCCCATTTTATCTTTCAGTTCAAAACGTTTCCGACAAGCTGTGAGCATCTGTTGAAGAAAGGGTAACTGGTTTACGAAACGATTTCAACTAACGTACACAAACCAGCCATTCGCCTTAAACATAAAAAAATAACGAATAAACACAAACTAATTCAGGGACTTGTAGAGAATGCAACGTTAATTAAATGAAACAGTACAACAGGATGTTGATGTTGAGGTCACTATCTGGACGGGATTAGAGATTTCTACAGTATCTTTTTACATTTTGTTGTTTGCTTACCGATTCTCGTAAGAATGACGAATCAGAGCTGTTTCCCCCCTCCAGAAAGTGAGAACAGGTCACCCATCCTCCGTCCGCTTTGTTCCTTAACTTCGCAATCCCAGGAAGTTTCCCAAAAAGGCAATCTGTTATTGGACATAAGACGCACCTTTTCTTATGCTTAACTACTTTTAAAGGGCTGGACTCATTCAAGTCATCTGTGGACTAAACCATTTGCCTATTTAAAGGATTATCAATCGCGTAAAGGTGAAATTTGAAGACAATGACAATTTTTATCATCGGGAAGACTTCTATCCTTTAAGTGTATATTTTATTGTTCTCCTCTTTGGTTTCATACGTGCAGTGCAACTTTTTTTCACATCTCATCAGTCCGATACAACAAGCATTTCGATTGCTTCTCCGTCAATTGAACTAAAAATTCGCTTCTGAGAAAACGCTTCGAAGAAGTTAAAATTACGTCCACTTGAGCAATAACTCTTTGAACTGAAAATAAAGCAACGATGACTTCGAAACTTCGCCATTTATCTTCGATAGCTTTTATTATAAAGTAGACTAAAATGCCATTTCTGCCATTTTAATCAGTATCGTAGCCTCGTTTAAGATCCGTTGACCTTATCGACGCCAACAAGATAGACGAGGAAAAGAATATCGTGCATAAATAAATAATTGCCTTTGTTCTAGAGTTATTTAATAGATTAAGGGTCAATGAAGGTATATATTAATTTGCAATGCCAAGGAAAGTATATCAAACGCGGAATTTTCAAAGCAGAGTTGAAAGCACTTTTCTAATGCTTTTTGATAGAATTCAACATTTAATCCTTCTGCGTTAAATAGCGTGCTATTTTCTGCTATTTCCTATGAAAACAAAATATTGTAAAGATTAACTTGCTACCTCTGGATTTGCTCTTATAGTTGCATCTGGTGCCTTACTGCTCTTCAAGTACTTCGGTGGACCTTCGTTAACACACGATTGTGTGACTTCGTTTGTCTATTTGTCATCGGACAGTGGCAATTCGACACCGACATGTTTTGCCCAAGCGTTCGGCCTCCGCTTCAACTGCAAAAGCGCCAAGCCCTTGATCGCATTTGATTGTGGGAAACCCTACCCGCCATTCGCGAGGTTATTCATTCTTCAGGGTTCATAAACGTTAGTTTTCGCCCGCGTGCTAGATGTGCAGACCATCGCTGATTGGCAAGAGAGAAGACATAAGCTCGCCTTTGTTACGAAACCAAGAAAGGCTGAAAGGTTTGCATAATATTTGTGACGAATAAATTGTACGAGGAGGCAGGGTCGCTTTCCTTTGTTTGGAATTTGCTGCGGTTTAACCCGGACACGCTTTCGGAATTTATTCCATGTGTCTTGAATTTTCACTGTGTTAGTAACCTAATCTTTACTGTCTACTATGCTTTCTATCTGGTATTAAGGTGTAGATTTTATTGTTAAAGAGGTAATCCCAGAGCTTATTCGACTTTCAGTGACAGCCAACAGAGGGAACAAAAAAACAGAGACGAGGTATAAAACAAAGATTATTGTTAGGGCATTTGCGATCGGCCCTTTTGGCAGTTAAGCCGATATCCACTGATATTATCAAGGTAGACTGTTTCCTTCAGCTAGGAGCGAGGCGTTTCGTCACCATTCAGAGCAACAATTTCGCTCTGTTGGGAGTAAAAGAAGACTTGCTTGCTTGATTAATCCCGTTAATTTAATTCCACAGGGACATTTATCGATTGAAGGAAATTTTTTTGACGCAGAGTAGGTGGATCGAGGACGTTCGCCATGGTCTTCAGAGCGTGTCTTGTGTGCGTGTTTTCCACATTTGTGACATGGGTGATGTGTACGGAGAGCAAGCAGAAAGATTCTCTAACGGCGGAAAGAATAGACAATACAAATGCAGTCGTAGGACGGCTTTTCGTGTATTCGCTAAGACAGGGGAGTGAAAACGAAGGCCCATTTGAGGTAAGTGATTTTCTGTTGCGCCAAGTCAGACAAATTAATCGACTTAATAATAGACATTTTTCTTGTTTGTCACGGTATAAAATAAATATATCATAATTAATTGTACGTCTTATCTTTGCAAAATGGCTTCGCTTGTGCTATTGCCTCAATTTCTGTTTGGTTTATCGACTGTAGTCGGTTTATCTTGCAGCAACTAACTCGTTCCTTAGTGATCTTGGGAGTTATTTTTTTGCTCCGCACCAAACTGTTAAGCATACGGTACACAAAAGTGCTAGGCTGCTGACAAAGACAAATGTCGACCAAAGCAAACAGGTCGAGACTTCTGGGCCCTAGCTGATGTCTGTAGGAGCCATTGAAAACATAAATTTATCAACATTGTGTAAGCTTGTGGTGTGATAGTTACTTTTTTTGTCGTGTGACTTACATATGTTGACACGAGATGAAATCAATTGCTCTTCTGACAGGAGAGAGAGTGAGTGAGTGCAGTGTCGTGGTTGTAAAAACAGAGACTGTGAAAACCCCATTTTTTGCGGTTTCATGTAGGTGAAGAATTAGGGTGTTGTGTGGAAATGAAAACCCACTGAAGTGTCAATTGGACGAAATGCAGACTGCATGCCTTGCATAGCCCTGCGAAGTTTTTCAAACCGCAGTATGTCATTCGCTAGTTATCACACTTGGAAAATCAGTTGATTAGAAACAAAACGTGATTGTTAAATTTCTCCTCACCGAAATTTTAAAACGCCGATAAAATAAGACAAACGTTTTTTGGTTTTGTTTTTATAGGGAACAATAAACGTTTGTGTTCAAAATGTCACGTCTGGCTACAATAGTGTCGATATTATCTATCGCTCTCCGTTCTCCATTCAACCATCTACCGGTATATCAAATGGTATCATATTGTGGAAAAAAATTTGTAACGTTTCAAACGATTCCTCGCCAGAAGATGGAGGCAATGCATTTCAACAAAGTACTGTGTTATCCTTGATAACAAAAGATAAGCACTTGTGCATGACCGCCCGGTCAATATATCCCGCCGTATCATAGCGCACGAAACTTAGACACATTTTCAAGTTTCTCGCACCCCACGGCGACTGGGGATGGCACAAAAATCTCGAAAGATTATTCAGACATCTTTCCATAAATGTCTCCTAAAAGTCAACCACATTTTGCCTAAACCATACTTTCTTAATGAGTGCAACCGGAAACACAGGAATTTTCGTAACCGAGTTTGAGATTTTACCACGAAGCATCGCCCGCTTTTGTATTATCACTTTACTTTGAAGTGCTAACTTTCCCGGTGAAATCATGTTTAAAATAGCCTAACAAAGTCATTAGAAAGACGCCTCAGGATTTTTGTTGTAATATCATAATCATTGTTCCGGCCGTCTTCTTGCGCAACCCACTGATTTAGACAGCAATTACTTTACAACCTGGCCTCTCTACACGTGGTTTTTCATCAATGACTGCTTTCTGTATTCATGCTCCTTTCTCGCCATCGTGTTTCATTCTGACACATTCTGCATAAATCGAGTGATGGTGCAAGCAGGTAGCAACAGCTACAATCTCAGGAACAAATATTCTCTATGACTGGGTACACTTTTCTTTCCCTTCTAAATGTTGATTTAAATTCTCGATGATTAGCCTCTGAAGTTAATATTGAAGGAGCAAAGATGGTAGGCAACTGTTTTCCAGCAGTGATATTACCTTCTCTTCTAGGAAACGATTTTATGACCATCTCTGTAGCACAAAATAACGCATCTATTGCAGCTTTTGAGGGCTCTACAAACCTCCACGAGCTACTCAAAATAAAATATATCACAACATTGACATTGCAGTTTTCAGCAAGGCGAGCAACAAGGGTCCTGTTTACTTAAATCGTCAGCGTGTGCTCAAAAAAATAAAAGATTATGAAGGACACTCGCGTGCATCAAATTAACTGCGTGAATTTGCTACCTGTATTACAATCGTAACTTGAATTATGAGTGTAGAAGTGAAACTTTTCAGGGACTTCTCCGGGAATTTGGAGTTGACCTTGGTTTTGGCATTTTTCAAGGAAAGTGAAGCGAAACCTAACACGTGAGGTCGATACTCTGATTTGACTCATTAAGTCTTAACAAGGGTTATACTTCTGACATGGATGAAAACCACAATCGGCTCAAGGCGTAAGATCGCAAATCCACTTAATTCGGGAGTTCATAAATCTCGGACAATTTTTTCCAGCGTACTGAGCCTTTTACGTTTAGAGTGTTCTGTCATCGCTTCAAGTTTCTCGTATCGCATTTTTGGTCAGCAAACAGGCGAGGAGAAACAAACGATTCACGGGCCCACCTAATGTTTAGTCGCGCTATGTTAATAACAGATTAATAACAAAGACGCCATAATTCACCCAACTCTTTTCCGTTTCAGTAGCCTCCCTCACAATCGCTTCTAGGAAAGTACAACTTCTAACATCAAACGTAACGAAGGAAAACTACTTCATTTTGAAGAAAGGCGAAGAGTTAGAGTCGAAGCTACCATTTCTGACTGCAACCGGTCCGTTCACCGGCCAGTGACGTGTTTTTGGCCCAGCTTATGTAAATGATTGGCTAAGAAAGTGATCGCGCGATCTGTGAGGGTGGTTCCAGTTAGGTGTTGAAAGTGATAATTTCTCATGCGCGTTGGATGATTGAATGGAAAATCTCGCGCCACATCCTCAGCCAATCAGTGGCAAGAACAACACCAACGTGACTTACTTGCACGTGTCTCCGACTTAATATGCTTTGCCTTTTTAATCACCTTCTTCGATTGTCATGGTGGGCTGAAAACGGCGTTAAGCAACCGCCAACAACTGTGGCATCGAAAACGCCTCGTCGAAATCTAACTTATTGTTATTTTTAGTATTTCGCGATAATTCCTGTCGTTCACGTTGCAAAATATACCCGAACCGTCCAATAACTACTAGATTGGCTTTGAAGGGTTTGCATTTGCTACGTTCTACTTTATTAGTTGGCCAAGCCATCTGTGGGAGCAGATAAACGGTCGTGACTTTTCAGTTTCAGAACTGTCATGGGGAGTTCTTTTGCTCTTTTTGCTGTATCCATGGAAATAAACCAAGGGCAGTTTCGGTCTAGGGAAAGCGGTTACACACAAAAACGTCCTTGCCTGTGGGCAAGCTCTATTTACCCATGGGTGAAAGAGCTAGTGTAACCTCAACTGTTGTTATATGCCTTGTTCTTCAGACGATGCCGCTGCAAGAACGCAATAGTGGCCGGGTATTTCGCAGTTACGGTTCTCCAATGGGGAGCTTAAGCACGCGCGTTTTTGAGAGGCGGACGACAACCGGAAGAGAACATTTCGCGTGGCAAGACAGTGATGTCTCCCACATTTTTATATTAATCATCTCTAATGGAGAAAAGATACTTGGCAACGTAAATTTGGTTGTGAGAAGACAAACAGCTCACTTTCGGTTGTCGTCAAAAAACACGCGTGCTTAAGCTCCCTAATAACGCGCTGCACGTGCGGAAACGCATTTTATCGCATATTTTTGCAGCACTCTGCGTAACAACGACTTGAAGTCACCAAATTTTTACGTTTAAACCGCAGCGACGGTTGATCAGATGAATG
>NC_090891.1:41225425-41290425 GCF_036669925.1 Montipora capricornis | reverse complement strand
CTGTACAGGGAGAGATGGTTAAATACAGCAACCACGCAGCAAGACGAAACGCTCGAGCAATTCAGCCGACTGCAACACCGACTTTGACCGTCGCACCTCCAACTTCAGTTGTCCCACGAGCCACGATTACAATCACCAAGACAAGCTCGGTCGCTCCGACTTCCACAGTGACGCCGACCACGACTCCGATGGTACCAACGACTTCCGAACGGCCTTCTACTACCGAAGCGGTAGCAGCTGAAGCACCAACGACTAGCAAGCCTTCGACTACTGCTGAAGCTCCAACAACTACCGAAGCTTCAACGACTTCCGAGAAACCGACAACTACCGAAGCTTCAACGACTACCGAGAAACCGACCACTTTCAAACATCAGAAGACTACTGAGAAACCGACAACCACTGAATCTTCAACGGCTACGGAGAAACCCACAACCAAACCTTCAACGTCTACCGAGAAACGGACAACTACCCCGAAACCAACTACCACAGACAAGCCGGCTACAACCGAGTGGTCGACCACTACCGAACAACCTTCCACAACCGAGGAGCCGACAAAAACTAAGCGACCCTCTTCGTCTGAGGAGCCGACCACTACAAAGCAGCCCAGCATAACGAAGGCAGCCGACTCGACCACGACCGAGGTATCGATCTCGGCAATTGAAGAGGAGAAAACCAAACCTATAACGTCAGAAAAAGCAGACACCTCTGTAGCCTCAACAAGTTTCGAACCAATCACAGAAAAAGCAGACACTTCTGTAGCCTCAACAAGTTTCGAACCAATCACGGAGAAGCCTGAAGATGGAATCCCGAAATTAATCAACCCCATTGGCCAACTGAAAGTTTATCGAGGACAATTGTTGGTGTTTCACATTCCTGAAGACACATTCTATGACAAGGAAGATACACTTACTCCAAACATGACTCTCGAGATAAGAACAATAAACTGGAAACGTTTAGCAAAGTCCTCGTGGATCAATCTTGACGCTGAAAATCAAATCATTTATGCTTTACCCATGGACAAAGACAATGTTAATATCAGTGAATTTATCATTATTGCTAGGGATAGCGAAAAAAACCAAGGTCTTAATGTGATTGAGGTGAATGTATTGGACGATGATTCAGCATCTCACAATCACCAAGTTGAGCTTGTGCTCGACCATGATTTTGAGCAGTTCTCCGCTGATTTGAATACCAGGGTCTCTCTTTTGAAAAAGCTTGCGAAGTATGCACATCTGGAAGTGAATAACATTAGAGTAGACGATATTACCAAAGGCTCTGTCGTCTTGAAACTCCACTTCGATACAATCCCGGAAGACGATTGCGATTTTCCTTTAAAGAGAGCGTTCTTCGACGATGAAGGTAACGTCAACTCGAACTTGAGCAAAGCTCTTAAACCAGACTTCGAGGTGAAAAAAGGATCCTTTGAAGGCCTTGGACCCTGCAAGGGAGGTGTTATTGTTGCGAGGTCAGAAGGCCCGTCTGGAAAATGGGAAACGTATGTTATTATCCCGGCTGTTATCCTCGTGGTCGTCTTGCTGTTTATTATCGGTTGTCTCTTCCTTGTTATGCGTTCTCGGCGCAAGCGAAAGATGTCTCTAGAAGATAAAAACGTGTTCGTTTTCCAGAAGAAGCCGTCTGTCTTGCAAGAAGAATATGAAATCAAGGAAAGGCTGCTCAAGCAACCACTTGTCCTGCCGAACGAGAAACCCCCACTCCAACCTCCCACTTACCCACGAAGCCCCTCGCTGAAACACGCAAACGGCGACACGACCCCCCTAGTGGCAGGTTACCAAGCTCCCTCCTTCACGTCAAGTAGATCTCCCAGTACCCCAACAAGCCCCGGTGGGAATAGCCCTCGGAAACCCACGTACTCGGGGTACCGGCTACCCCCTGCGTATGTGCCCCCGTGAGAAAAAATCAAGTCATTTTTCTGCGTGGAGAGTTTGCTCAGATTATGCAATGGCACAATCGTCGAAGGAATGTTTTTTTTACACGAAATCTACTTACAACAAAATAACATAAACAAAACGTCTACGAATTGTAATTAAACGTTAGTTCGTAGGGGTACCAAGATATAAAATATACAACATTTGAAAAAGCAATCCAGTTTTGGCCGAAAGAAGAAAATGAACCAGTATATTGCATTGGAGCTGTAACGACGCCTCAGGTTTCCATTGATAGCCCCCGAGTTATCAGTACTTTCGACCAGGGTTTGTTTAACAGTGTAATGCAAGTCTGCTTTGGTGCCAATGTTGAAGTTGCGCTTAGTTTTGTAGAGCATATATATCACGGTGACTTAAACAACATCTCGCGAATTTAAACATTTTACACTGAAAAATGACAGTGTTTGCCTTCCTGGTCAAAGATTGATGCGAATTTCAAAGGACTACAGCTTGCATTGAACGTGCAAGTCAATTTTCTGAAGGCATTCCCTTTTCGCTTCCCGAAAAAAAATTTTCCGCAATTGTTTGACTTTGCTTCAGACAAAGAATTACCATCTTTTGATTTCTCAGTTAAAGTTCTAAGAATGCTTTATCGCAGCTGTTAAAAAAGGATCAGTATCCCTAGTTTGAGTGAATACTATAGCAACACGCATATATAGAAGGCTTTATAAAACGAGATAAATGAAGAATTAAGTTTGCGAATTTGAATCGGAGCTAAAAGACACTGTCACAATGTTTTGTGTACAAACATCATAGACAACGGCTTCCAACATAAATGAGTTCACTTGAAAGTTCTGAGTTTCGCCGAAATGCGATCGACCCTGAAAACTAACGCTGATTCGTACAGTATATTTTAGATTAATACAGTCGCCAAGCTATAATGTTGCCAGTTTCTGCTTCAACAGTAGTTTGGCTATTCAATCGCCATGTAAAAATAATGTGATTCGGTTTCATCCCATTCATCTCTTCGTCATAAAACAGCAAATACTAAGTCTTCATTAAGCGCATCATTATGCACTGATCAACTCGAAACTTCAACATCCCCTTCTTCCCCCCCCCCCTGCCACGGGCAAAGCACGGGCATTTGAACTTTTGAAGATTGGATCGTTCAAATTCCCGCCCCCTCGGGCCAAAATAGTGTTCAAATGCCCTATCCTGTCGTCGGATTTGTCTGTCTGTCCCCAACTTTTGGAGTCCTTTTTTGTAAGCCAATCGCTCAAAAACGCTTTATCTCTTCCTTTAAACTGTGCTTTATGGCTGTTGGCGACTTCGGCGCCTGAAAAAAACATTTGAAACCTGACTCTTCCGGTTCAATTTTCCCCACCCCACGCAGGCAAAGGTCAAATTCCCCACTCCCCGGGTACAGAAGATAGTCAAATGCTGGGGGATGGAGGGGATGTTGGAATTTCGATTTGATCGGCGCATTATTTCCGGGTGTCCAAATAATTTAATTTTACAGTAAGTCAGAAAAGCATCACGCGACCCCTTCACTTTAAGATAGTAACGAGAGAAATTTGCTTAAGAAAGGAAAAAGCAAATAGAAGTAAGTACTCTTTCCTAGATTTTTCAAACCTCGTTTCCTGGTTTTACAGCCCCTCGTCCTTTCTGTGGTGGGAGGATGACAGACCCTGGGTGACTTACTCTACGAAGAGTGCATTCTCAAGATCACAGGAAACATCAATTATATAATTTTTGGAAAAAGTTGTAAAATGAAACGCAGCATATTTTTAAAATCACGCCCATAGCTTTTAAACTGAAGTTTACAAAGATTTGTATCGTAATACTGGTTTCGTCTCTTCGGCTGGGATATTGTTCCTCGGTCAATTTATACTTCTACCTATTAGATACATATTTTTAAAGGTTATTATTCTTGTATTTTTCTTACCTCTCAAAAAGGCTGTCAAGAGATTAAATCCCTGTTTTTAGCGTATTTGTGAATAATTTAATTTATGGTCAAATTGATCAAGAGACAGGACATCCCTCTTAAGTGCAAAAAAAAATTCCTGTTGAAAAATCGTCGAGGGCCCTTAGGTCGTCATGACGCTTTGTTGAAATACTCCGTAACATGGATGGCGCAGTGGTGAGAGCACTCGCTTCCGATCAAACCAGAATGCAGAGATGGATTCCCAGAGGGTTCTCTGCTGCGAGGGGTTTTCCTCCAGTTCTCCGGTTTTCCCCTCTTCACAGAAATCAAACTAATACCCCAGGGCTAAATTTAGTTGATGTTTAAGTAAAGGTCATTATTATTATTATTATTATTATTATTATTATTAAGTCATATATAACATTGCCATAACTTCGTGACAATAACAGTATTAACAAAAGTTTCAAGCTCACGATACATCATCAGTTTAATGTGTTGTTTCCTTTTGCACTGTTTTAAATACGTTTACAATTTGAGTACTTTAGTAACAGTTACAATTCCGCTAATGCAAGTGCACGAGTCTTAATTACATAATCGAATCACAAGAAGCAAAGATCATTGTTGTGTTGTAATTGCGCATTTAGTTCTGGCTTTAAGCGGCTGATGTAGATCGCTTCTTTGAGTTTAAGACAATATCTAGGTTTGCCTGAATCTACAATCTTGAAACAATCAACCGAACACTTACAACTAGTTAGTTACAACTAGGTGAACCGTTCAGGTGTTTGAATACATCAGAATTTTGGTCAGTCGAGAGACGCTCTTTTACCCTGGTTGCAAAGTGGCGTGGAAACAACACATTAAACTGATTTTGGCATGCGTCATGCCGAAACATGTCTTTAGAAAGTTGTGTCGTGAGCTTGAAATTTTTGTTAATATTATTATTATTATTATTATTGTTATTATCATTATCATTCTTCTTCTTATCATTATCATTCTTCGTCTTCTTCTTCTTCTTCTTCTTCTTCTTATTATTATTATTACAATCATTACGATTGGTGCCTCAAAGTGCTTCTCAGTAACTTTCATTTGATTGGTCACACCTCAGGATTTCATCCACAGAAGACTCCAAAAGTTAAAATTACATTAAGGTGCTCTTGAGCGTATTCCTTTGCAATTGGGCGGACAATTCCGGAAAAGCCGAGAATACACTGAATATTCGGAAATCGTGTTCTTCTCAGACTTATTCCGTTTTGCGTATAAACGGACTGAGGAAAGTTATTTGTGTTCCAAACGGAATGGAAGTAGCACAGCTTACTCGGAGTTTGCATTCCTTTTTGAAATAATTAAATTATTAAGTGCACAAATGCTCTTAATGAGTGCTTCGTTAATGTAATCAACTTACCATGGCCACACCCGCTGGAATTATATTACTTTGCTGGTCCCAAGCTTGGGCGTGTTAAGAGCACTGATATGCAACGGAAACATTCTGGACATTCTACCCAATTGCCGCGGAGTGAGCATTTCCGAAAAAAATAGAGGTGTAAGAGAGGCGTCTCAATTACGGGTATTATCTCATTCATTTTGTGGAAGGAGACACTAGTTATTATTATTATTAAATATATTATGTGAAAATTTTGCAAAGGTTTCTTAGCTTTGTGCGGTCTCCAATATGAAACGAGGAAAACATACGATCATACACTTCTCTCCTCAAACCTTTTAACGTTCAAGAATTAATGACTAAGTTTTGCTATTTTGAGGATGATTTCCATACAGTGAGTCACTAATTCATAAATGGAAACAGACGTATAAGTGTGAAGAAATGCTTTTCTTCCTTCTTACGGGCAGGCGTATATTAAGGTTCTTTGAGTGTGTAATCCCATATGAAAGGAATAGAGAAGGCAAGGAAACCTTAAGGCAATTGTGACCACTAGGAGGCTATCCAGTCATGTTTTTTGTGGCAATAGAGAAGACAATACCCACATCATTAGTCACAGAATTCCATCCCTGGGAAAAGGGAAATAGTATTGTTTACAGACAAACGGCCATTCATTTGCATATGCATATGCTTGTGTTTGTAGCCGATATAACGCGTGCTCTGATTGGCTAATTGTGACTGAATTGTAGGGCATTATTCTCCCGTAATGCCCACGGGCCGATTACGGGCTTGCAAAAAAAAAAAAGCAAAAGGTAATTAAAAAGCCATATAATATACTACTTACTAACCGAGCTACAATACTCGTCACATTTGTTGGAACACCCATCCCCGTTTCCCCCTTCCTCCAATGTTGATTTCCACAACTACTAGTAGTCGCCCGAAAAATTCTCACACAACATTGAATTGGGGGAAGGGGGATGTGGTATAAGCTACGATCTTGTAACACGATGATTCTGTCCATTCGCTAAGTGTTCCAACTAAATATGTCTAGTATTGTAGGTATCGGAGAGGCTGAACATTTACGCACGCATGCGCTGACGGACGGAATGTTTGAAGACGAGACGAGAAAAATATGCAGTACCTCCAGACGTGGCGCTGGAGCGTCGTACCAAACGAGTCATCCCGGGATTTCGGCCCGTGCGATCGCTTTTGGACTCAGTTGGCCCTTCGCTGCTTTCTGCTACCGACCTCGCGTCCCGGTATGGCATTGAGGGAGGGATATGTTCGCCCCTAAACCATATGAGACAAATCCCACACCTACTCACAGCTCCAAACTGCCCTTGTCATTACAATTTAGCGTAAGATTTCGATGGCTTATATATTCGAGAGAAAAGTCATTTTATCTGTCATATGGTAAGCACTGGAGTCGCAGATTACAAAGTGCACGCATGCGCCCTGCCGAAGGTAACATACATGCATGCATATTTCATCTCGAATTTCAGAATAATATTTCTAGACATTACAGCTAACATACATAACATATACAGATATATAACTAAATATTAAATAATACTTAAAGATATATTAATCAAAACGAAAAGCCGCTGTACAAAATCCGGCCCTGGAGTAGCTTAAAACCAGTGAACTCAGTGGTACGGGAAAAATCAGGTAGCGCATTTCGCAACGTACTTATCTAATACGTAAGAAAAAGAACTAAGACCATAACTGGTTGTTCTAGGTTTATTGAGGGACAGAATGTAATTTCCACGAAGATCATGCATAAGAAGAGAACGGGCGAGAAAACGAATTTTTCACATATGCAGGACAAGCCTTTCCTTTCTTTAACTATGCTTATTGCATAGAGATGTAGAGTTTGACTTAAGTGGTACGTAAGAGGACAGGTAATCGCAAATATAAATCTCATTACTCTCTTATTTACATTATACCGTTTCTTTGACAAGAAATTACTTAAGGCCAGGCCGAATTTCCTATGATAAAACGTCTACGTTAACAGCACGCACCTTGGCTACTCCTTAGTATCCGCCTAGAAATCTTCTTCTCGATACTTTTTCCTCATTTGATGAGGACCAGTCTCCGCTTGCCTCCTTCATGCCCAAAAGGAATTCTGGGTAATTCGGCCGTTCCATGACAAGGGAAGACCCCCGATTCTCATTTCATAGATTTTCTTATGAGTGTGGAGACACCCAGTCCTACCGGCAAAATACAGCAGCGATTGAAGTTTTTAGCTTTCAAAACTTGCTCAAATTGTATCGGTAGCTCCTGGAATTCGTCCACAGAACGGCCAGAGAGACGACTTCACTGGTGCTGTGAACCGCCATGTTTACAACAGAGCAATTTAGGCGTTCCAGTCTGCATGAAATCATCTCTCACCTCTGTCTCGAGAAGACCAGACACGCACGGTTCTTACATTACGTTTATGCCCCTGCAGAATCAACCGAAATCTCAACTCCTTGTCAAAAGTTAACCAGCATCTTAATATTTTTGGTAGGCTACAATACTCGTCACATTTGTTGGAACACCCATCGCCGCTTCCCCCTTCCTGAATGGGGGAAGGGGGATGTGGTAACAATCTTACGATCTTGTAACACGATGATTCTGACCATTCGCTAAGTGTTCAAACTAAATGTAATAATAGTTTATTAAACGCCACTCTTGCAGAATAAGACAGTGGTGGGTCATATATACCTTACTGGAAACGTACAGTTACAAAATTATGAAATCTCTCAGGGTGGCCTTCAACTTGCTCATAGCGCTGCTGACCTGAACGCAGTTGATAGCCATGGTTAATAGTGCACCGGTTCGTGAGAATATAGCTGAGAGGAGGTGATGTCCTAGCCTTCGATATAAATTTAGCGCAAATGGCATCGCGGTGGTCAGCGAGGGATCCGAGCCCAGCACTGCAAAGAGCCGTGTTATAATCGACATGCGGAAAGATAATGCGCATCGCCCTCCTCTGAACCTCTGAACTGCTTCTAACTCATCGGAAAGATAAGCAGGAAGGCCCGATCACACTAGTGCAGCATACTCGAGCACAGATCTAATAAGTGCACAGTAGATGCCCACTAGGTCACTCGGTTGTACTCCAGCCTTCTTTAGTGACCTTAGCGCATACAGGCGTTTGCTTGCTTTCTTCACGATATATTCAATATGCACATTCCACGTAAGATCACTACTTAAGTGTACTCCTAAGATCTTGTAGGTTTCCACTCTCCTCACCGAGGAGCCATCAATGTCTAACATGCCTGGACTTGCCGGGAGGTACTGCAAAAAATTGATAACTAACTCCCTACATTTTTTAGGGTTAAGCCGCATACCCTTACTGGACGCAAAGGACCTAATGTCAAATAGCTTGTGCTACACCTCGGAACCACTTCGAAAACCGTGGTGTCATCTACATATTTTAAACGTGTAGGCCATTGAGCTTCAAATATGTCTAGTATTGTAGCTCGAGCCGTACTGGGGAATATTGGCCCTCGGTCGTTTTTGTACGGACCGAGCGCAGCGAGGTCCGTACTGCCACGACCTCGGGCCAATATTCCCCAGTACGGCCCTCGCGCTCGGTTAGTAAGAAGTTAATAATAATAATAATAATAATAATAATAATAATAATAATAATAATAATAATAATAATAATAATAATAATAGTAAGTGTTTTGCACAGACCCCCCCGCAAGGGTACAACTTTGTAACACGAGAGCAAATTGCAAATGATCTCACACGTTTCCAAGGTTACATTTGAATGACGATAGTATAAATTTGACAAAAGTCATCTGTTTTCACCAATCCTTTGAATGAACTTCACATAAAATTAAAGGGCACGCTGTCAGAATTTCAATTTCACTTCCTCTTTGCTTGAACTTTTTTCTTGGATGAAAGGAAATAGTGCTCTGCATGATTAAATTGGAAAAAATGTGATTTTTATCCGGATTCTTCATCTTTATTTGTCAGAAATTATCGGAAAGATGGATATTATAACTGACAAGGAAAATGGTTACAAGATCATCAACTCTTGTGAAAAGTCATTCTGCGGACAAAACGACCTTGTTGTTAGCACTTTAGCTACAGAAAACATCAGTTTATTATGATTAGTTTATATTACAAAACTGACCTCCGGGGCCTTGTAACAAACTGAAAGTGCTTTTTTATTATCACCATTGGTGATTGGTAGAAATGTCTCCAGCTGCTGTCTAAACCAATCAGAGAACTCAGCAGCAACGCTTTTTTCCCGCGCTCAGCGCAGTTTACGTGCATTCTTCTGATTGGTCAGTTGGATTCGTCAAGTCCTTTCTAATTGGTCAGACAAATCTCAATGAGTTTTAATTGGACTAACTAAACACAACGTATCCTCGCTTCCATTATTTGATTACAGAACCCATTATATCCTAAATTATTTCCTTAATACGAAGCATATTTCTTGATTGAAACATTTTAACGCTAACAGATTGAACGTTAGTTACTTGAAAGAAACCCGGCTATCTATCCATACGAATATTCTATATGGGTTGTATATTAAGTGAGATCTCCTCCAGACCCTGTGCAGTGTTTTTGAGTCGCTACAAAAATTACTTGATCAATTCCATGCTTTTTAAACAACGAAAGAGATCTATACTTTTATCGGTTTGCATTCTATTTCTACACCTCGGATTCAGCATATAAATTTACTTTCCTTTGACCTCTTTTGTTCTGACGTGTTTTTTAAACAGCGTTCTTTTCTTCTACTGGTACTTATTATTATAAAAAAAAACTTAGTAACCATTCGACTCAAATGATTATCACTAACCTGCCAGAAAGACAAAATCAGAGGAATTGTAATTAGGCAAAAGGAATAAATTGAAACTATGCTCCTTTGCGCAGGATTTAATCTAGGATTGTATCTCCAAAAATTAGATAGTAGATAAAGGTCGGTGCTCTTGATTACTTTGAAAGCCGGTATTAAAGAGACATGAAAAAAGACGACATTGCCAACCCAAGATATGCGCAGTTTCACCAATTCGATTCAGAACTTTTTTTCTTAGGCACGTCCATTCGAAAGAAAAAAAAAACTTGAATTAAAGCAACACACGAAGACAATATTTTCCATATTCAAGTGATGATTTAAGACGACAAATTGTAGAAAAGTTTTTGAATTAATTTGTACATTAGAAATATTAATCTAATATCACGGCTTAAAGCTAATACTCTAGTGCTTTTCAGTACATGCTTTCGCTATAGTTGTCCGCAACAACGGGCAATTGTAACCTTGATATTTACAACGCCAGAAGACCTTGGTCGCGTTTGTCATGGATTTTAGTTTCCGTGTCGTTGGTACTCTTCGAAAGAGCCGAGAGAGGGTCCAGCGGAAACGGCCTTGGATTTCCATCTCGTAGAGAAGAAGGTACATGCAAAAGGTCGACTCTTTGACGATCCCCTACGTAACAGAGCTGTCATTTTTTTGGAATCCCGAAAGCCACTTAGACACATTACCATCAGGTTCCAATATGCTACTTACACCAGTCTTGATCAGGCCAACCAGTGAACTTTTATTCTCTGGTTGTTGGTTCTGCTGGCGCTGCTGTTCACGACGATTTTGCTGTTGTTGTTGTTGTTGATGTTGATTTTGTTGTCTATACTCCTCTTCATCACTGTCTCCAAGAGTATACACTACGGGAGGCTTTTCGCCCGGCAGCAGCGACCCGGAACGAATGGAGTTTCCTTGGTTTTGCTTGCTCTTGCTTTGGGGTTTAGTGCCATTTGGAATACTTCCCTTATAGTTTTCACGCCTCAGATCAGCCGGCACCGTGTTTCTGAAAGTAGACAAAACTTCAGTCTTCGGGTTTGACGACGTATTCCACCTTTTGTCCCCATCAAACCCTTGTACATCCCAAAACTCCAGAGACGATTGGCTGGAATAACTTCGAGTTCTTGTAACATTGTAAGGGTATTTGCCATGCGGTATACGCGTGGGCCCGTTGGTTTGCTGATGCGGATAAGTGTTCTGCCGATACCTGATGTCTTTCATCTCAACACTTGTCTTCCCCGATCCTTCACATGCCTTGTCAAGTGGGCTAAGATTGCGTACAGGTGTTGGTTTTACTAATAAATCCCTTTTCTCTTCAACATCGCAATAATCTGTGTCGAAAATGGATTTCTCGTGCTCAGATTTAAGGCTGAGGTCGCTCGAGACATTAAACAACGAAGCTGGATATTCATCAAAGTCATGCTCTCTGGACCACTTCCTTTGGGTCCTACCGCTCTTAAAAGCTGGACTCTGACGATAGACATCGTCTTCTTCTGGTAGGTACTCCAAAGTTGGGCTTCGTCGCTGACCTTGAAAATTGTATTGAGCAAGTTCGTATTCCGAAGTATCGCCGCTGTAACGAGAATTCGTGCAACGATGATTACCATACTGAGAGCTACCGTCTCTTTTGAAATTGTGTTGTTGGTGAACTTTATGATTTCCTCTTCGTGAATCATCGTAACTCTTTCGAGGATGATTGAACCCTTTTCGTGAGTAATCGTGACTTTGTTTCGCATCATCGTAAACTCGTCGGGAAGAGTCGTAATTGTTTCCTTTACGATTGAGATCTCGACGTGCACCTTCGTAACTATGTGTTATGTGATCTTGATCCAGACGAGCACTATCGTAATTCTGTCGATTACGATCGTGATCTTGACGTTTACCATCGAAACCCTGCCATGTGGGGTAGTGATCTTGACATGTACTATCGTAAACCTGTCGCGCATCATCGTAACTACATCTTGCTCGATGGTGAATTTGATGGGCACCTTCGTGACTCTGTCGTGTACTATGGTGATCTCTCCGTACACTATCGTAACTCAGTCGCGCTTTATCGTGATGTTGCCGTGCTTCATCGTAACTCTGTCCCGTATCAGGCCAACTTCGTCGTTTGGCTTGTCGGTAAAGTTTGTCTTGTGGTGTGTATGTTAAAGATGCACTGTCCTCAATGTCTTGGTAAGATGCTTTCGGCATTTCGGAAAAGTCACTCTTCCCATCATTTTCCGCTCTTACAGAGACATTCAACGTAGATCTTTCAAAATATTGTTGCTGTGTTGACAGAGAGGGCGAAGATGCCTCGCCAAACGACGTCTCTGGAACCACAGACGTTTCCTTTGTCGCTGTGGAGAGGTTTAGCATGGACTTCCCCAGTCCCTTGATTTTTGTTGTTAAACTCGGTCCAGTAGTTGCTTCTTGTGCTGCAGTTTCACTTTGGATGTTTAACATTGACTTTACACCTTTTAGCTTTGAGGAAATATTTTCAGCAATGTTGGAAAAGTTCATGTCGAACACGACATTCCTCATCGAAGCTTCCTCTTCAGTAGATTCGATCTTCCTGTGGGTGTAATATGTGGGTATATTTAACGGAGTTGGTTCTGTATCATCATCATCGTCCCACATGGCTCGAACGTCAAAGTTCGCCCTTTCCTCGTTGGAGGCGAACTTAAAAGGATTTTTCTTATTGTTCACCGTGTCTGTATTTGTCGAATTTGCTCCTTGCTTTGGTCGGTTTGGGGCTGCATTAGGCACCGTCAAATGTCGCCGACTTGCAGGACTACCGTTGGGAATATTTGACTTGGGGCTGAGACCTTTCTCATCATCTCCAACGTTATCTTCTTTGGAATTGTTGGAAACCGACAGCATTGAAGGGTAACGGTTGTTAAAGTGGACTGTATGAGATGTGAAGTCGATCTCGTCCTCGTATCGTGGCCGGAGCGTTCGTCGTCTTCTCTCTTCTACTACTTGGGGCTTTCTTCGGCGCTTATTCACATAACAAGAAATACCAACTGGAATTCCAACTACAGTAAAGATCATTGCTAGAGGGATGACATGTTTCAAAACTCCCCACTCAAAAGGCGGTCCCGGACCTAACAAACCGGAGTCGCACGCACCGAAGAACTTGAACATTGCTCTTTCAATAGGAAATGTTTCTGTCATGGCCTTTTGAAAATTAGCCGTGATCTTTGACTTTTCGTCAACGAATTTCGAATGAAGTTCTCTGTATGTTGTTTCAAGGCAAGGAGAATAAGGAATATTTACAAATACAATGGTGAGCACTCTGGCATTTTTGTTAAAGTTCTTGATCCAGATAGTACTTGGTTTCTCGTTGAAGGAGTAACCCGCCAACTTTCTGGCAAAATCAAATCGCATATGCAGGTTGGTCATAAATTTTAGGTAATTGAACTTCGTTCCCATTTTGAAATCAACTTCGTGACTGTATTCGAATCCGTTTGCCCGAACGCGAAGTTCAAACGTGATCGCAAGCAGCGAAGATCGTGTACTATTACTGACGATGAATTTGTAGAAGAATCGACCCGCGTTTCCTGGCAGAGGGAAACCATATACTTCGCGTGTTCTTTTGTCAAATTGGATCCACGACGAGGTACGGATGTCTCCATAGTGGTAAGTTTTCATCTCAAAGCTAAACTCTGATATATCGCTTTTTAAATCTTGAGTTATTGAAATTCGAAATGGCCGACCAACAGTAACAGTCGGCTCTAGCTTGAAGAACGTGGGCAGGGAAAAAGATGCTGGCGAAAGCGCGGAACGAGTTACACCGCTGGTTGAGTTGCTAACTGACGAAGGGCTCTCGGTAGAATTTACTGATATCAGCGAGAAGAATAACTTGAGAACCGCTAGTGCTTTTGACATTGGAGAACAATCTTGTTTTCTTCATGGGAGCTTACTTTTGTTCAACGGAAGCTGTGTTAATTTTGTCTGGTCACGTTTCCCGACGCCGCACACCTGACAAAAAGAAAGCAATTGATAATTCGTACTGTTCTAAAAATAGTTTAAAGAGCACTCAGTCCCCAAGTTTTTTCTCAAGCAAATTTGTAAAACTAATTGAGTAACTCGGCGCAAATTTTTTTTTGATTGGGTCAAATCCTTGATTTTGTCTGCCTTTTTGAATTGTCGAAAATATTTGAAATCCCGATTGTTGTGCCCGAGGTATACAAAAATTTGGTTTTATCAACGGAGTTGATAACGTTAATTGGCCACCCGGCGTACAGAGATTCTAAAAGCTGATGTTTCGAGCCTTAGCCCTTCGTCAGAGCGAATCGAGGAATTGTGGGTTACGTGTAGTTTTTATAGTAGAGTAGGAGCTACGCTATTGGTGGTAATGGCATGGCAACGTGAAAAATAGGAATATATTAGTTAAATGAAAAGCGTTCGTTATTACCGTGAGGATTAAGGGTGCCGATTTGGAAGATGAATTTTTGTTCCAGATTCTTGCGGCTTTCCGTCGTACCTAGATGTAGGGAAAGGCCGCAGATAGCCATGTGTTTTTTGGAGTGGTTAGGGAGATTAAAATGACGTGCGACTGGCTTAGGCTTGTTTCAAACGTCGTGCTACTGCCGTGCCGAACTCAAATGAATTTGGCTTGGCCGTGGCACGACGATGGCACGGCAGCGGTTTCAAATGTCGAACCTAATACAGTCGCGCCAAATTCAAAAGAGTATGCAAATAATGCAAACTGGTAATCAAGAATTACCGGAAACTTCCACTAATCTCATCATCAACACCCCTAGACCTTCGTGCATTTACTTCTTGCCTAAAATTCACAAACTTAACAACCCAGGTCACCCTATCGTTTCTGCCTGTAGTTGCACCACCGAACTCATTTCTAGCTACTTAAACAGGATTATGACGCCTATCGTCAAATCTTTGCCATCATATATTAAAGACAGTACACACGCACTAAAAATTTTCCGCGATTTCAATTTCTCCGGCCAAGACAAACTTATTTTCACCATGGACATTACATCTCTGTACACAGTCATTCCCAATAGCGAAGGTCTTCAAGCACTTGAACACTTTTTCGATCAACGCACTGTCAAAGAACCAAGCTCGGAAACGCTCCTCCGCCTTGCATAACTAGTTTTAACGCTTAATTGTTTTTCATTCGCCGGCAACTATTACAAACAAATTAATGATGTAGCGATGGGCACAAGAATGGGACCCAGCTATGCCAATCTTTTTGTAGGATATGCTGAACACCAATTTTTTAATCAGTACAACCGCCCCAAACCTGAACTCTACGGCCACTACATCGACGATTGCATCGGCGCTATTTCATCCAGCAGAGAAGAACTCGATCATTTTATAACCTCCGTCAATTCTTTTCATCCGGCTCTTAAATTACCCGGGAAATTTCGGAAACTTCATTGGCTTTCCTAGATATCAAAGTTTCTATTAGTGGCAACGTGCTATGTACCAGTGTGCACTACAAACCTACAGATTCTCACAGTAATTTGTTGTATTCATCATCACATCCATTACATGTCAAGAACTCCATTCCTTATTCTCAATTTCTTAGACTTCGACGTCTATGTAGTGATGACTCCGATTTTTCCAGCAAATCAGAAGAGATGTGACAGTTCTTCGAAAAACGTGGCTATCCTGTCTCTGTCAAAGCGGGCCATCATCGCGCCCAACAATTTGATCGACAGTCATCACTACAAACGTCACAAAAAGATAAGAATGACAGAATTCCATTCACCCTCACTTTCCATCCTCATAATCAGGCAGTCAAAAGTATCATTCTTTATAATTTTAAATTACTCCAAAATGATCCCAAGACTGGTAGAATCTTTTCGCAACCTCCACTTATTTCATTCAAACGCGACAAAAACGTAGGCAACTTTTTAGTTAGAAGCGCGCTCAAAACTAACGAGCAACCCGGCACTTTCAAATGCGCGCGCTCACGATGCAAAACCTGTCTTTTCGTTGTTTACACTAGCAAGATATCGGGACCCAAGCGATCTGTTAAGATCACCGATCGTTTCACATGTCCCTCCGCAAATGTCATTTATTGCACAACCTGTACGTTATGCAATAAATTGTACATTGGTGAGACAGGTTACGACTAGGTGACCGATTCCGCAAACACCTTCGCGATGTTGAGAAGAATGACAAAGATGCCTCTAAGCCAGTCGCTCGTCATTTTAATCTCCTTAACCACTCCAAAAAACACATGGCTATCTGCGGCCTTCAGAACAAAAATTCATCTTCCAAATCGGCACCCTTAATCCTCACGGTACTAACGAACGCTTTTCATTTAACTAATATATTCCTATTTTTCACGTTGCCATGTCACGTTGCCACCAATAGCGTAGCTCCTACTCTACTATAAAAACTACACGTAACCCACAATTCCTCGATTCGCTCTGACGAAGGGCTAACGCTCGAAACGGTCTCTGTACGGTGGCCAATCTACATTATCAACTCCGTTGATAAAACCAAATATTTGTATATTACTTCCCCACCGACGCAGCACCACAGTTTCTTTAGAAACTACCCCCTTTATTCTGCAGTAAGCCTGATGTCACGACACGCACTAGACTCATTCCTCCAAATGAATGACGGGGGTAGTTTCTAAAGAAACTGTGGTGCTGCGTCGGTGGGGAAGTAGTATACAAAAATTTGGTTTTATCAACGGAGTTGATAATGTAAATTGGCCACCGTACAGAGATTCTAAAAGCTGACTTTTCGAGCGTAAGCGCTTCGTCAGAGCGAATCGAGAAATTATGGGTTACGTGTAGTTTTTATAGTAGAGTAGGAGCTACGCTATTGGTGGTAACATGGCAACGTGAAAAATCGGAATATATTAGTTAAATGAAAAGCGTTCGTTATTACCGTGAGGATTAACGGTGCCGATTTGGAAGATGAATGATCCCGAGACTGGCTGATCCCGAGACTGACTGACTGACTGATCCCGAGTGACTGACTGATCCTGACTGACTGATCCTGAGACTGACTGATGAATGATCCCGAGACTGGTAGAATCTTTTCGCAACCTCCACTTATTTCATTCAAACGCGACAAAAACGTAGGCAACTTTTTAGTTAGACGCGCGCTCAAAACTAACGAGCAACCCGGCACTTTCAAATGCTCGCGCTCACGATGCCAAACTTGTCTTTTCATTGTTAACACTAGCAAGATATCGGGACCTAAGCGATCTGTTAAGATCACCGATCTTTCACATGTACCTCCGCAAATGTCATTTATTGCATAACCTGCACGTTATGCAATAAATTGTACATTGGTGAGACAGGTAGACGACTAGGTGACCGATTCCGCAAACACCTTCGCGATGTTGAGAAGAATGACAAAGATGCCTCTAAGCCAGTCGCTCGTCATTTTAATCTCCCTAACCACTCCAAAAAACACATGGCTATCTGCGGCCTTTCCCTACATCTGGGTACGACGGAAAGCCGCAAGAATCTGGAACAAAAATTCATCTTCCAAATCGGCACCCTTAATCCTCACGTTGCCATGTTACTACCAATAGCGTAGCTCCTACTCTACTAGAAAAACTACACGTAACCCACAATTCCTCGATTCGCTCTGACGAAGGGCGAACGCTCGAAACGTCAGCTTTTAAAATCTCTGTACGGTGGCTAATTTACATTATCAACTCCGTTGATAAAACCAAATTTTTGTTTATTGCAGAATACTCTTTTTCTTTGGCCATCTCAGTTTTATCAGAAATAACACACTAACAGCGCTGACAAACATCTATATAAACGCATCATTTGAAATTAATTATCTTTTACATGACGTTTCATGTGCCTCTGCATACATCTTCAAAAGTGACGGTTAATACAAAATTGGAGTTTAAATATACAGGATCACTAAATTATTAACTATTAACTATTAAGTAACAATAGAGCTGACAAGATTAGTTTTCGTCACCTCTATTGTTACTTAATAGTTAATAGTTAATATGTTAGTGGTCCTGTATATTTTAAACTCCGATTTTGTATTAAGCGTCAGTTCTTTTACCGACATTTGTAGTTTATCTTTGAATCTGTTTCCGTTGACGACATTGTAAGTTTTTGTTTATAGCAATGTGGCGGACTTAAAGATCATAAGGCCGCAGTAGTACAAATTGTTTGACAAGATAGGGTTCTGCATTTGACGTCACATCTCAGACTCGGCTCAGATCTCATCTTTCACGGCCATCGACCAAAAATGGGTTAAATTAAACCAAGCACAGAAAATGATAGCCTGAATTTTAGCCGCTTCCTTCGCTTGCTAAGTCACTTAGCTAGCGAAGGAGGCGGCTAAAATTCAGGCTGAGAAAACAAAGGATAATTCAAATGAAAAAATGTTGTCACCGATTTACTCGAGAAGCTATTCAAATTTATTTGAGCGAAAAAAAATTGTGGGTTAGGTGCACTAACTTTAATTTCTATTTCTCTGCTTTAATACGCTTTAAAAAGCACCTTTTAGTTTAGAATCATAGCGAAACTGACACGCTCTTCCACCAGGAAAATCTTTCCTTAAAAAACTAAAAAAACAAACAACGTATCTCCGTTTCATCCTAAACATTGCTATACGAAGATAAATACATTAATAAGTAATAGATAAGAGAAAAATCGAAAGTGTGATAACTTTGTTTGTTGAGCACTGGAATCACGTTTGCCACAAACGAGCGCATGAAGAACTAACGATATTCCGTTTAAAACAACTCTTTACGCCGCAACGCTTCTTACTTAAAATCATCACAAAAAAAGTATTTATTCTGCTTCTTCTAACGAATATGTATATTTGACTAATGTAAAAACTCAATTGGTGCCCATTTGCGAACCGCAAAGCTTTGATTTGCTTTCGCAACTTATGGTTTTGTGAAACCTTGGTCGCCTCCACGCTGTTTTGCGGCCTCAAACAGGCCATATCTAAACACGTACAATAAACGGAGAAACTATTGTTGTTATTCAGATCTCTCAGTTGTCGACGAATTGATTAACCTGTAGATAGTTGAAAACTCAAATTAGATTTGTTTTGGCAGATTCAACTGCAGCCATGTCTAACGTGCAAAAATTGAACCCCAAACAACATCTTCAACGTAGTGTTTTCACCTTGAAATAGTCTGTAAAAGCTGCCTATATTGGAATTTTTATCACTTAACCTCAAGAAATAAAGTTGTTTATGTTTTAAAGTAGGAATAATTTAAATTGTTGTCGAAACCACCAGAAGGATAACCGACTTAAAACACAGTTAGAATAACCTGTTCAATATTTCGCGACTTTTCCAAACGAATGCATGCATGCAGGTAGCCTTACTACAATTACGTTTAATTATGTAGCTTTATAAGTTTAAAGCACTGACTAGTTATTTCTGAATAAGAGTATGTCGCTGTTTTAATTGTTAACTTAGATTGTTTGCATTAAATTCACTGTTTCTCACTAGTTTCAAAGTATAACCAAAAAAAAAAAAAAAGTTTTGCCGAAAACATCTAGTCGCCTAGCCGCTATCAATACTGAAATGTACAGAGACCTGGCAAGTTGTTTCGAAGTTCTTTGTTCCAAGTTATACAAAGTTTATGAAAAAATTCTTATAATTTTCTTCGCTATAATCCCTTTAAACGATTTTTGCATTTTTTTATGGTTTGGACTGAAACAACGCATTGTCCTATTGGTAGCTAGCGATAACCTAAAGAAAAAAAAAAGTCTTCGTATTATCTCAAATTCTTGGGAATCTTAAACTTTTTAAATAGAAGAAATGAGAACCATCCTATTTTTCTCGTGTTTTGGAGTAGTTAGCAGATGTCTTAGCTAACAATTACAAATCAAGGCGCTAACGGAACGTTAAAAATAGATCAATGCAGGTTTCTTTTGTACGCAAACGTTTAATGCGAGACATCTGCACATCTGAAAATAGTTTCCGGCTAATGCCAAGTACTTTGTTTTCGATCCTAATTGAAAATACTAGAATAAACCCATTTTGATGTAGATTTGATTGGAAAAGATGGAAAGTTCGTGGGCGTTTAGGACAGAGACACACTTCGTTTCTTGACGGAAAGGAAAATCATTAGCGAAGCTTGAAATAAGTTCTCTATGATGTATTTCAACTGAAAGTCGAATTAAAAGAAACAACATTTTTTTAACTTGATGCTTTCTTTGGTGAAAATTTCTTAAATTTGTCAAAATGAGAACAGAAAGAAAAACCTCTATCTTGGGACAACACCTCTTTTGTTGTATAATCGTCGTGCAAAATACTGCAATGCAACTTTTACCTGAGTAAATGATGAGTGCTTGAGACGTTATGTAGTGGAAAAACAGTGAGTAGGCCATTAGTAGCTCTCTCAGTGCAAGAGACTGCGGAGGGAAGATCAATCCGGAGGATCATTTAAGAGCCATTTTCTTACATTGCTTTCCCCGTGGGATTCTTTCGTGTCAGAACGATTTTGAATAATTTAGTCGCTGCGGAGCAAACCGTAATTACGCCTCGTCTGCGTACATGTCTATCATCGTTGCCCGAGGAAACAAAAATATGAAAATTTAATCACCTGCAATTGATCGCTTGCGTTCCCTAGCGCATGTGCTAGATGCAGCAAACACCACATTCTCGTTCCCAGAGTCCGCTTTTCTTTGGTCAGCGTCAAGAACACGGACTCTGGCCACAGCTAAAAATTGGCGCAGTCGCGGTAATGGTATGATGTTGTAACCGTTTCAAATTTTCTGAGAATGCGCAGAAGGGCCGGAAGTCCGTGATTCGCGGACAAGAATGCAATGCCTGTTTCTCGCTGCTGCTTAATAACAACTACCTAAAGCTGAATGATATTTCTGGTCATAGGATCTAGTCAGCAGCTGACTAAAATCAAAATAGATAGCACTCGTTTTGGCTCCCCAAAACGAGGATTCATCTCTCATGAATCACCAAGATTTCCGTGATGTCTCAGCATTATCTGGTTGCTATGACAACACTCTGCGTTCCCTACTCGATCAATATGAGCCCATCAAGAAACACCTATTACGGTTAGACCTGCTGCCCCTTGGTATTCAGATAACATCAAACAGGAGAAAGCTTGAACGACGCTGGCGTAGCACAAAGTTAACAATTGATCGAGAATTATACACGGAGCAGTGCAAGCGTGTGAATCAGCTTATTCATAAGTCCAAGATGAAATTCTATACCAATACAATTGAGGAGAACAGCGATAACCAAATGCTTAAGTCACTGCCCCAACCCTGCTGCAAAACACTTTTCAGACATTTCAGGGAGAAGGCCGGGTAAAAGAAAAAGGCAACCGATTTTGAATCCATCAATTCTGGCCTAAATATCTCAGAAAAGAACACACATTTTTTAAATTCAAGTGGCTTTATTTGCTTTTATATTTATTGTTCATCATTTTTAACTACCAGCACTGCATGATTCAATATGCTTAGAATAAAAGATATTACATCTATCTCTTTTTTCGTTCGGTCAAGCTCTCTCCAGTTTGGGGAATGAAGAGGAGAAGTTCATATTCATCGAACCCCAAGGCCCTCCTCCTCTCCAAAAAAAACAAATACAGAAAAAACCCCGCTCATTTCCGAAAAACAAATTGCAACACTACGTAGACGAGAATGAACACTCGACCTCGATCCTTAAGACGCTCTTTCACACTAAGTCGGTCTCTAAGATGATGTGCTATGACCCTATGACGTGATGGGCTCCTGCTCAGAAACAATGTACCACAAAGACTTTAGATTTGGCGAGGTTGTTTATGCATTGGTCTTCTACAACATTCATGTCTTTGTTCTTTTTTATTGTACGATTGCGATTTTTTTTTGTGGCGTGACAGTGAAAACGATACTTTTGAAGCTTTCCAGCGATGCTCAAGTTAATATTTCGTTTCGATTTTACGGTAAGCTTATATATATTACGAAATGTAGGGAAAGATATTTACAACGGAGAATTCCCCATTCGTCACATGGAAGGTTTAATCCTTACATTGTAGCAAATAATGTTCACTCCATGTACAGACAGGACCTTATTGCAAAAATGTTACGTAACATTAGTAATGTATTTATTAAACATGTAGTCAGTAAATGATTAAGATTTTCAAAGAAAAGTCTTTTACTAGTTAATAACATCCTCTGCAAACCCAATTTTTATTCTTTTCAAAAAGATACACCTAGAGGCTATAAACTGTTGGGGAAAAAAACGTCATTCATACGCGGAACACAAATGTTTGCTCGTTGGCACTCTATTGATAGATATACCCAGTTTATTGAAAAAATGCTTTGTCAAACGATTACGCTTTTTCCTATTTGCGGGTCAAAATATAACGAAGACTCTACCCCAGTGGGAAATGTTTGTCGAGGAGAGCCACGTGACCAGCCCAAACCAGGGTCTCTCTCCTCATCGACAAAGGGACCCTGGGAACGAGGATGGTGTTCAGGGGTGTCAAACGTACTGCCCTTATAGAGTAGGCAACATCTGCCCTTGAAAAATCGGAATCCCCGATATGTCGTAAATGTCAAAATGTAAAGATGGCATCAAAACATGAAAATTGCTTGCTGGCACATCTTATGTCGCTAAATATCAAAATATCATGGTAGTAGCAAGATATCAAACTGCAGTCCTCAATGTGAAAAAGTATCGAGTCAGTAAATATCGGACCGCTGTTTGAATATCAAGGATGACGTTAATTATCAATAATATCAAAGTATCAATAGTCACTCGCTGGCATGATACTTAGATATTCTGCAATCCCACACACAAGAGACATCAAAGGACTTTATCAACTCGTGATTGAGTATGGGATGACAAACTTAATGGACGAGACAGAGTTGATTGCAGGAAGTTTTAAGGAGAGAACGTTAGGGTTTTCTTTATCTCTAAATATTAAAACTTTTTTCCTTGGAAGTTTTTCTTTTTATTTGCCAATTCTTTTCTTGAAAAGCACTAAGTGGTTCAAGTTTGAGCGTACGAGCTCCTCATAGCTACTATGCAATGACCAAATGTCTCGTCTTAATGTCAAGGAAGTAACCAAAGAGATCAACAGTAGGCAAGTTAACTTACAAGAGGACAACTGGTTGGTGGGTACGTCGTCTGCTCTTGAAATATTGAGAATGAATGATAAAAGGTAGACTGCGTTCCTCACAGATTATTTAAAAGAAATTTCAAGCTCACGATACAACTTTTCAAAGACACTGATGATGTCTCGGCATGACTCATTGACCGAATGCATAAATGCTGGCCAAAAATTTGTCTATGTGCAAATGAGACTCACTAGCCTCGCTCTCAAGCAACATTTCTTTTGTATTTTGTTGCAAACGAGGCTAGTGAGGCTAATTAGCACATAAACAAAAGAATATTTTTTTAGTCGCCATTTCATTATGCATTCGGTCTATGCCATCATCAGTTTAATGTGTTGTTTCCTTTTCCACTGGTTTAAATACGTTTACAATTTGAATACATCAGCAATTTGGAATTTAAAATACAGTAACAGTTACAATTCTGCGCCAGCAAGTGCACGAGTGTTAATTACATAATCGAGTTTCAAGAAGCAAGAATCATTATTGTGTTGTAATTGCGCATTTAGTTCTGGCTTTAAGCGGCTGATGTGGATCGCTTCTGTGAGCTTAAGACAATGTCGAGTTTTGGCTGAATCTACAATCTTAAAACAATCAACCGCACTCTTGCGGTTACAACTAGGTGAACCGTTCAGGTGTTTGAATACATGAGAATTTTTGTCAGTCCGGCAGGGGCGTAGCAAGGGGAGGGTTCCAGGGGTTCCAGAACCCCCCCTCTCGCGTCAAGGAACCCCCCTTCTCCTATTTTTAACGTTGATTTTATCCCAGCAAGGGTGTAATGGACTCTCGATTCCTGAAATTCTCCGTTTTGTTCTATGCTTACAATAAGTACAGTGAACGTCATTGTGTTAACTATTTGCGTTTCACTTGCATTTTCGGAGACATGAGACAGAAATCCTGACATTGAAGCAGCGCTGGAGTTTTATGAGAACGACCTTCCTTCTCCTCATGTGGTTGATGTTGAGCTCCTGCGATGGAAGAGAAAGTGGTGCAGCACTAAGGATGCCGACCTCCCCACCAGTGCAGTTCAGACACTCGCAGCATACACCTTATTTCAAAATGGCCGCCATTTTAGTATTCTTTTGTTTGATTGCAAAGTGGCCCTGTTGGCCTCGTTCAAGGGTAAATATTCTTTTGAATTCTACGTTTGAAAGCGAGACCAAAAGGGCCAGTTTTTAATGAAACAAAAGAATACTAAAATGGCGGCCATTTTGGAATAAGGTGTATGCGATCGAGAGTTCTTTCCTAACATTCACACCTTGATCTGCATGTTGTGCACGTTGCCGATAACGTCAGCTAAATGTGAGAGCGCTCATTCAGTACACTAAGAAGGTTAAAAACATACCTGAGGTCGACCATGTCAAGCGAGCGAGAGGCTGGGCTGGCGTCGATGAACATCAATTACCACCGAGAAATAAATATCGAGGAAGTGATAAACACGTTCGCTCAACGGCAACCAAGGCGTCTTATGTTTACATAGCGTAAACGCCAAACTCTTGTACGTTCGTAATGTAAGGATTTTAGACCAACCGTTTTCGAAGGAACCAATTTGGAGCCCCCCCTCCTAGAAATCCTGGCTACGCCCCTGGAAACCGTCCTTATTTCTGCGAATCTGATTGTGTTCGCTTTCGGAGCAGTTAGTAGATTTTAAATAAAATGTACCAACTGTTTCCTACGAAATTCAATGGTCTTAGTGCAGCTTCTAATAGTGCTGTATTACTCGTAGTTCCATACGTACTCAGCCCTGCAGTAACAAGGGCTGTGATAACTGAGGTGTTGCACCCTGGGAAGAAACTTAGCGAGCAATACTTCACAAGGAGTCGACGTATGATCTTAGTTTTCAATTTGATTTCTTCAGTGTCCCCATTAAGTGGCTTTTAAACTTCTATTCTCATCTGACACGAAAATAAGGGTTATATTCATACGGATGGATGTTTCTATTAGTGGCAGCATGCATGACTTCTTTTGCGTTGAAACGCTTTGGCCCTCGACCAGTCTTTAGCGGAATAAGTCTCTTGTCGACACTGATTTTTGCATTCACAGCATAAAAAAAGTTCTACCACAATTGCATAACCAGGAAGTCTCGATGATACTCCATGGAATGCGGCCCATCAGTTTTCCATAATAGGGACTTCACGACTGAAACACGTCGGCTACGGCGTAGACAACGCCACAAAGCGAGTATATCATTGGATAAAAGAGGGGAAAAAAATCTCTACTGCAGGTGCGTCACGCATTTCAATGCATTTCTTTGCCGCACTCAGCAAAACAACAATCACGGGAACCCAACGCGCAAATTAAACCAAAAGCCTTTGAGAGACATTTCTAGGCTCCTTATTATTTATAAAGACTCTCTAAAGAGATGTTTTTATAATCTTTAAAAATTTGACCTGTTAGGATATCTTACCTGCATGAAAATTAAGAGTCCAAAAATTTTAGGGAATGATATCTTTATTTCAAAAATTGCTAGCTGAACGTTACCTTGCAAGAACTTCAACCGAACCATTTGCTCGTCAGAAACTGATAGGTGACCTTTTTAAGAGTCAAAAATTCCAAAAAATATCACTTCCCTAAACGTACGGGATTACTTTTCCTTGGTTGCAAAACTTTTAGGTGATGTTTTAGCCGAAATCTGTAGCTGTTGGCAACGTAGAACCGAAATTATTAGATCAGTTTGTTCCGAACACACATTTGACCGAAGATTATCGTTGGGTGCCCCTGAACAATGCAATATCACCAAATTTTAGGTTTTGAAGACAACGTAAACAGACAACAATGTGAGCCATTCGTTTTGTATCTTTACTTTAAAGCTGTTCATACCCATACGGTAAAGTTGCAAGATAGTTTCCCTCTATCGCACAACGTGAACAAGATGAAATAATACTTACGATATCGGTAAGTTATATTTTGGTTCCGTAAGGCTGTTATAGCTGGGGAGTGGGTTGTGAGGCTGGGCTCTCACAAACTCTCGAAATGCTCCCAATGCGACACCAAGAGCCTCTGTCAGCCAAGTCCAACTTCTGGCCTCCCTGTGGCGGAACTGGCACCACCGACAGGAGAAGGGGCGAAGACGAAGCCACTGGCGCCTTAAAACCAGTTGCCCAGGGTAGATGGGGCTCTGAGCCTGTGAAGGCAGCCATCTAGGGGAAGGTAAAGCCTGGTTCCAAACCTCCGCTGCCTTCCGTCTATACCTGATCTCAGGAAGGCTTCAGAAGTAAACCTCGAGGACAAATCCGGAGTGTAGCCCCTAAGGCGAATGGCAGGTGCTCAGTACTTCCTTCCGGCAGCTTCCGCAGTGGAACTAGCCCCGAGTTGTATTGGTTCTTCCTTTCCCTTGGACCCAGCCAGTTACACCGAGAGAGGGACGCTGTCGTATGGGTAGCCCAGCGTCCGCCCAGGCCTTAGCACAAACTGAAGAGGGCACTCCAGCGGTGTCCCAAGACTCCGGCACAACTCGCGGGACAAGGCAGTTTACCGGTTCTAAGCTCGGACTGATTGGCGTGAGAAGGACCGCCAGGGGTCTCGTCCGACGGTGGGAGAAGCCCGCGCAGCTTCATTGGGTGGCTACCGCCCGCCTCAAGCTGGGCAGCCCCCAGCCAGTAAGGTGCCGCCATGTCATTGCTTGCCTGCTCTACTGGTTGCGTAGAGCTTAGGGGACCCTCCCGACAAGCGAGCAAGTACTTGCACCAAGCATTCAAAAACAAATAACTACGAACACTCCAGCTCTTCGAATCGCAAGCTGGAACATTCGCACCATCTGCCCTGGTCTCTCTGCTGACCTTCAGTTGATGGACGACTCCCGCAAGACCGCCATCATCAACAAGGAGCTGGCACGACTCAACATCGACGTTGCCTGTCTCGAGGAAACCCGGCTGGCCGACAGTGGGCCACTTATGGAAAGAGACTACACCTTCTTCTGGCAAGGCCTGTCCCAGGACGAGCCGAGGCAGTACGGTGTAGGTTTTGCCGTGAGGAAGTCACTGATTGCCACTACAGAAACCCCTCCGGAGGGTCACTGAGAATTCTTGCCCTTCACATGAAAACGTCGGCGAGATTTGTGAACATCATATCCGCCTACACCCCGACTCTGACCACCACCCCAGAAGCCAAGGATCAGTTCTACGATGCTCTGCAGGAAACACTAGCCGGAATCCAAAGTTCCGAGGACATATATTTGCTAGGCGATTTCAACGCTCGCGTTGGAACCGACTGGCAAGCATGGCAGGATGAATGAGAACGGGCAGAGGTTGCTCGAACTCTGCTGTCACCACGGTCTCTGCATCCCCAACAGCTACTTTAAGTGTAAGGAGCTGCACAAAGAGCCTTGGAGACACCCTCGGTCCCGCTACTGGCACCAGCTAGACCTCGTCATCACTAGCTATAGGAGAGCGGATCTCAGCAGTGTCCTCCACACAAGAAGCTATCACAGCGCTGACTGTGACACGGACAACTCGCCCGTTGCAAGCAAGGTCAGGCTGAAGCCCGGAAAGATCCACCACGGCAAGACTAAGGGTCGCCCCTGCATCAACGCCTGTGGTACTTCCGACCCTGTTAAGGCTCAGAACTTCGCTTACAGCCTCCAGGAGAAACTTGCTGCGCAACCAACAACCAGCAACCCGGATGCCAAATGGTCTCACCTCGGTGATGCCATCTACGACTCAGCCATGGCTGCTAATCCTGCCAAGCGGAACACATGCTGGAAAGGTCATCCACAACACCGGGAACACTGTCCCCTACTCTTTTCAAATAGTGTGTGGGATCTTTAACGTCCCACAGAGTTAATGAACAAGGGCTGTGAGACGGGACCTCCGGCTTATCGTCCTTATCCGAGAGGACATGAAAGTGTAACCATTTGCAGATGTAGTTACAAAGGCAGCGCTTTCTCCTCAGTTATTCAAAGACCCTGAGTGTTGGTCCGGCCGGAGTTGAACTCACGACCTCCCGCGTGATAGCCCGGTGCTCAACTGAGCCACCGGTGCGCGGTAAAAATCTTAGGTAAATAGCCCCCTGAGAAGACATGTCGTTACTAGCAAAGCACTAAACCCAGAAAGATTGAAGAAAATAAAAGGGAATCGAGAAGCAGTACAGTGGCTTCTTGGCTGACATGTGATCATTTCCAAGTTTCCTCACAACTTCTTTTCACCACAAGTTTAAGCGTGCACTCTAAGCGTCTGACAGCTTTGTAATACACAATGAATACAAAAGTTCACTGAAGTTAAGCCCTGTCAGAAGGAAGTTTTCAGGATGGTCGATCGAGAATAGCAGACTCTATGCACAAAGACACCACTTAGCAGGGAAGTGACAGGCAAAAGTCATGACACGGAAAAAAAAAACTAACGAACGCACTTTCTAAATGGATTGCTATTTCAACCCAGTAACTAGTGTATGAAGAAGAAGCTTTTGTATTGGTCGAAGTCATATTGGAGCTTGACAAGTTTGCTTAGATCTAATGACTTTGCGCCCATCCTTTACGTATAAACAGGGATTCGATTACTGGCAACTCATTCATTATGCCAGTTTACTAGATCTAGAACTTGGTGATCCATATACTTCTTTGGAATTTTGTGTATCAACCAAGCAGCGTTATTGTCAAGTTTGTAATTTCTTCAAATAGAGAGAGCGAACAGCTGCCCCAAACGGACAGACAGTAGATGATGTTTCGCACAATCATTTTAAATTACACATTTTCCAACTGCTCAATCAGCAAATACCTATAATCTAGTTTCTTGGCGTACTAAGAGCTGAGAAATATTTGGATACCTTTTCAATGCCATTCACCGCAGACATTGTTATCCATAGGCAAACCTAGAGATTTTACCGGCTTTAGACAAATTTACGACGAGGTTTCCGCAGCCGAGCAGTTGTCGAAAAGGGCCCATAAATTCTTCTAGAAATAATCATTGCTTCACATTTCTTCGTGTGTATGGTGAGCCGGTTATATTCACATCACGAGCAAATATCAAAGAGAGGAGCATTTAGCTGGAAAAAAAATTGACATTATCCCCATTCACGAAAACAGTGGTGTCGTCAGCAAAGAGGTGGGAGTTCTTCGTTACAAACATTGCCAGCAAAATAATTTACATCAATGGAAAGAGGACGTGGGCCCAGAAGGGAGCCTTGTGGGACGCCATGCGACACATAGTAGAGTTTCGATTTCGTTGCGTTTATTTCCGGCGAGAAATGGGCCCTTTGCAGGAAGTTGTCACGTGCCTCGATATCTTTTGTTTGCAATGGTGCAAAGCACACTGTCAAAAAAGGTTCTACTGAGAGAGTCGCTGTGTATCAATTTCAAAGACAAAAACACCATTTCGTAACACTTTTCTTATTGAAAATGAAGATGACGTAGGAATATCGAAAGATGTCTTGCAAACTAAAAAGTGTTGTGTCTTTTTAAAAAATTCTTTTCAATTATTTTAGCAGTATCCTTTAGTTACAAATCTCAAGCTTTATCAAATAAATGCTTTTATATCTTGAAGAAAATTTCATCATCATATCCTTTATTTAAACACGATAGGGTTTAAAGCTCTGTGCTTGTGGGGTCGTGTGAAAATAATTACAATATGAAGCTATATTAAAATAGGGATAACATTACTTACACATCACAACTACTATAGTAAAAGATAAAAAGAGAATATTAATTCATTTCTAGGCTAAGAGATATTCAAAAGTTCACATGTTAACATCTAAATAAATAGACTACAGCAATTAAGACATAAAATATAAAATGTTTAAAAGCATTTAAAATCTTGATAGTGCCTAGGAAGCGTCTGGACCGACTGTGCGCTAAAATCAAGTTCCTTAAAATATAAATCTTTCTTCACTTTACGATAAAAATCAGTACTCTGGCCCGTGAAATGAGTCGAGACAGCGTTCCAAAGGATAGCGCCTCTATAGCTTATAGAGTTTTTAAGAAACTTTGAATTAAAACAGGGGACGAATTATGTTATTACTCCTCCTAAAGTTGTATGCAGTGCAAGGTTTATTAGTCAAGTACGAAAGAGCCGCAGGTGCTTCACCTGTAAACACAAAGTGTTCCAATTCGAGTGACGGTATACTTCGTCAATAGACGTATCGTGAGGTAAGTTGTATATTATTCTGGCTGCTCTTCGGTGAAGTAATTCCAAAGATTGTAGAAGATCTGTATTTGGACAGCCGCCCCAAACGACCAGCCCATATAAAACGGATGGCAATATTATTTTAAAGTACAAGTCCAATAGGGCGTTTCGGCTCAAAAACGAACTCTTTTTCAAGAGATTCAGCTTATTAACAAAGTTCCTTTTTAAATTTATGAGATGGTGAACCCAGGAAAGCCTGTTGTCGAAAGTGATGCCCAGAAGACGAGTATGTTTTACCCACTCGATCCGTGCCTCACCAATTGTCACAGAAATTAGCGGCCCGATGTTGTGCAATTAGATCAAGTGCAATTAGATCAAGTGAAATAACAATAGTTTGTTTTCACTTTGGAACCGAAGATTATTTCAAGCAAAGCAATAAGCACATTTCTCTCACCTTGGTATCAGTGCCTGTATACAAAGCGGGGATCAGTGCTCAAAACAGTGATCGACCGTCTGGAAGGTGACTTAGAAACTAACCATTTTATGGCATCTTTATATATGTACTTATGACCGCTTATTTAACATGCGGCCAACGCCAATTTATATCTCACATGACATTGACCAACTCGAAAGCTAGATTGGCTACTTTGGTCACTGTACACTATTAAAGGCCCTTCATGTACCTCGAATCACTGAGAGCCTGCTCGCATGCAGGCTATAGTCTTCGTTAAATAAAATTGCCAATTATTATCGACAATTGTTGAAAAATAAGAAACAGGATTTGTTTTCCTTTCTTCCACCCGTTTTATGTGAGAAGTAGATGTTGTTCACACATCGTAGTGACCTCTTCACTGACACCCATTGAATTAATGGATCCGAGTACGTGTTGGAATTTGTTACCGCAATGGCTTGAGATTCATGCCACAAAAGTAACTTTGAATCCTTAGCATATTCAAGCAATGAAAAGAAAAGCGAAAAGATACAATGGGTGTTGGCCGCCTTAAAAATAACTCTATGGCCCAAAAGGGAAAGGGTGCCATAGCAAAGCCCCGTTGCACTTAGAGAAACCCACACGTCAAGAACAAAGAGCTTATCTGCAACTAACCTGGAATAGGTAAATCAATTTGATCCTTGTTGCAAGAAATAAACAATGAGAAGAATATAATTAAATAAGAAAATTGTTCAGATTTTAATATTTACTTCGAAGATCATTTTTAACACTTAAAATTTCTTCAAGAAACATGATTTTATGTTATTTTGAATAGGAATGTTTAATAACCGGAGAATTCCGCGAGCAAATCAGTAATTACGGTAAAGCACTGCAAGTTCAGTTGAGATAAACTAATTCAACCGTTGTAACGCCGTTATAACTAAGTAGTGTTAGAATTTGCTACCTTATAACTTCCTAACCTTAAGATTGTTATGTTGATAAATTGTTAAAGGACTTTCGCGCGATTCGTTAACTTAATCCATTTCAATTGTCGAATGATGTTTGTTAGTTAGGCGCTTATATAGGAAACAAGAGTTACATGGGGTGTTTTCTGTTTCTATAATTATATAAGGCGTTTTATGTTAATAAGTTTATCTCTGTTTTTACATAGGGCCTCGTGCACAGCTGCTGACAATGACAATGATCCAATTTATTTAATCTCGCGTGGTTTTTTCAAAGCAAAGGAAACCATTTAATTGCGTGTGTAGAGAATTTTCGCGTTGACATTGAAGAAAGAGTCACTAAGACACGATAATATTAAAATCCATCTAGGGTTATAATAAAATTCTCGAAATTATCACTTAACGTCTGTTAAGAAGTCGGTTTTTTACTCCTCTGACTTCCACGAACTCGCAAAGTTGGAACGGACTTACAATAAAAAATGGCTGGCTACGCCCCTGTTTGTAACGAAGAATTCCACCTCTTGGCTGACGACACCACTGCTTTCGTGATTGGCAATACTGTTGATTTATTTGTTTAGCTAAATGCTCTTCACTCTGATATTTGCTCGTGGCTCACCACACACACGAAGAAATGTGAAGTAATGATTATTTCTAAAAAGAAATTTATGGGCCTTTTTCGACAAGTGCTTGGCTGCGGAAACCTCGTCGTAAATTTGTCTAAAGCCGGTAAAATCTCTAGGTTTGCCTATGGATAACAATCTCTGCGGTGAATGGCATTGAAAAGCTATCCAAATCTTTCTCAGCTCTTAGTACGCCCAGAAACTAGATTAGATATTTGCTGATTGAGCAGTTAGAAAATGTGTAATTTAAAATGATTGTGCGAAACATCATCTACTGTCTGTCCGTTTGGGGCAAACTTGACAATAACGCTGCTTGGTTGATACACAAAATTCCAAAGAAGTATATGGATCACCAAGTTCTAGATCTAGTAAAGTGGCATAATGAATGAGTTGCCAGTAATCGGATCCCTGTTTATACGTAAAGGATGGTGGCAAACATTGCAAGTCGCTGTAAGAAAATCAATGTATGACTGAAACTTATTTCGACGTCCAAGAAACGATTTTGGAGAGAGACCAACGCTCTACTCGACACAAATTTATCAGTAATCGATTTGGGCAATGTTGTTACGTGGCAAGTGTAAGTTTTTGTTTGAATAACCGTGATATATGACAAAAATCTGGAGAAAATAACACAATAAAGCCTTTTTAGTTGTATTTACGTGTGTCTAGGGTGTTTTCTTATTAGTTATGTCTTGCGTAAACGAATTATGGCTTCTGGTAATATACCTCCTGTACCTCCTCAAAGGAGAGAAGTCGTTGTCGGAGGAGATGGAAATTGTTTTTAGAGAGCTATTTCTCTTTGGAGGGATGAAATGAGCGATGAGAAACATGAAGAAATCCATAGGTTAAGTTCTTGTTTGAATGAAAATAATCCAAGGGTTTTCGAGCCACTACCATTTTCTACAAACTCTGTGAGAGTCCAATCAATTTAATGTAGTAAGATGATTCTGCTCAAGGAAACCATTTCAGTCTCCTTCTGCCGCGAGGCAGCTGTTTTAATGCTCCTATTCCATATAATGCAGCAGTTTCTGTTTCGATAGATTTAGAAAACACTGGAAATTCATATCTGATATGCCCCAGCTGTTACATGTAAACGAACCTTTTCTTCTGTCAAACTACCATCTAGATTTGTAGAACTACATGTATTAAAGTCATTGGATCTAAGCAAACTTGTCAAGCTCCAATATGACTTCGACCAATACAAAAGCTTCTTCATACACTAGTTACTGGGTTGCCATAGGCAATCCATTTAGAAAGTGCGTTTGTTAGTTTTTTTTTCCGTGTCATGAAAAATCTTGCCTGTCACTCCCCTGCTAAGTGGTGTCTTTGTGCATAGAGTCTTCTATTTTATTCTCGATCGACCATCCTGAAAACTTCCTTCTGGCAGGGCTTAACTTCAGTGACTTCAGTGGACTTTTGTATTCATTGTGTATTACAAAGCTGTCAGACGCTTAGAGTGCACGCTTAAACTTGTGGTGAAAAGAAGTTGTGAGGAAACTTGGAAATGATCACATGTCAGCCTAGAAGCCACTGCTTCTCGATTCCCTTTTATTTTCTTCAATCTTTCTGGGTTTAGTACTTTGCTAGTAACGACATATCTTCTCAGGGGGCTATTTACCAAAGACTTTTATCGCGCACCGGTGGCTCGGTTGAGTACAGGGCTATCACGCGGGAGGTCGTGAGTTCAACACCGGCCGAACCAACACTCAGGGTCTTTAAATAACTGAGGAGAAAGTGCTGCCTTTGTAACTACATCTGCACATGGTTAGACTTTCAAGTCTTCTCGGATAAGGACGATAAGCCGGAGCCGTCTCGTCGAAGAATGTCACCTCTTTGCTGACGACACCACTGCTTTCGTGATTGGCAATACTGTCGATTCATTTGTTTGGCTAAATGGTCTTCTCTCTGATATTTGCTCGTGATGCTAATATCACCGGCTCGGGATACCCACGAAGAAATGTGAACCAATGATTATTTCTAGAAAGAAATTTATGGTTCTCCTTTTCGACAAGTGCGCCGCGGAAACCTCGTCGTAAATGTGGTGAAATTGCTAGGTTTGTCTATAGATAACAATCTCTGTTGTGGATGGCATTGAAAAACTGTCCAAACATTCTTTCTAAGCTCTTAGTATGTTAAAAAAGATTAAATATTTGCTAATTGAGCAGTTGGAAATAAAATGTTTAATTTGAAATGATAGGTAAATGTTGTCGAGCCGTTGCCACATCACGTACACCTGTATCGGAGTGGAAATTTCCCTCAATTCGTTGCGGTCATAAGTACATATATAAAGATGCCATAAAATGGTTAGTTTCTCAGTCACCTTCCAGACGGTCGATCACTGTTTTAAGCACTGATCCCCGCTTTGTATACAGGCACTGATACCAAGGTGAGAGAAATGTGCTTATTGCTTTGCTTGAAATAATCTTCGGTTCCAAAGTGAAAACAAACTATTGTTATTTCACTTGATCTAATTGCACTTGATCTAATTGCACAACATCGGGCCGCTAATTTCTGTGACAATTGGTGAGGCACGGATCGAGTGGGTAAAACATACTCGTCTTCTGGGCATCACTTTCGACAACAGGCTTTCCTGGGTTCACCATCTCATAAATTTAAAAAGGAACTTTGTTAATAAGCTGAATCTCTTGAAAAAGAGTTCGTTTTTGAGCCGAAACGCCCTATTGGACTTGTACTTTAAAATAATATTGCCATCCGTTTTATATGGGCTGGTCGTTTGGGGCGGCTGTCCAAATACAGATCTTCTACAATCTTTGGAATTACTTCACCGAAGAGCAGCCAGAATAATATACAACTTACCTCACGATACACCTACTGAAGAAGTATACCGTCACTCGAATTGGAACACTTTAATCTTTTATTACAAATTTCGATTAATTAAATTATTTAATAGCGTGTTTACAGGTGAAGCACCTGCGGCTCTTTCGTACTTGACTAATAAACCTTGCACTGCATACAACTTTAGGAGGAGTAATAACATAATCGTCCCCTGTTTTAATTCAAAGTTTCTTAAAAACTCTATAAGCTATAGAGGCGCTATCCTTTGGAACGCTGTCTCGACTCATTTCACGGGCCAGAGTACTGATTTTTATCGTAAAGTGAAGAAAGATTTATATTTTAAGGAACTTGATTTTAGCGCACAGTCGGTCCAGACGCTGCCTAGGCACTATCAAGATTTTAAATGCTTTTAAACATTTTATATTTTATGTCTTAATTGCTGTAGTCTATTTATTTAGATGTTAACATGTGAACTTTTGAATATCTCTTAGCCTTGAAATGAATTAATATTCTCTTTTTTTCTTTTACTATAGTAGTTGTGATGTGTAAGTAAAGTTATCCCTGTTTTAATATAGCTTCATATTGTAATTATTTTCACACGACCCCACAAGCTCTGAGCTTTAAACCCTATCGTGTTTAAATAAAGGATATGATGATGATTTTTTCTTCAAGATATAAAAGCATTTATTTGATAAAGCTTGAGATTTGTAACTAAAGGATACTGCTAAAATGATTGGAAAGAATTTTTTAAAAAGACACAACACTTTTTAGTTTGCAAGACATCTTTCGATATTCCTACGTCATCTTCATTTGCATTTACTAGTGCAGTTTGAGCTTGAATTTGTTCTGAACAACGTTTAAAGATTGCGTTATGAAAATGCTTCAGAATAACGAATAAAACTACGGTTACAAATTACAAAGAAAATAAGAAAAGTGTTACGAAATGGTGTTTTTGACTTTGAAATTGATACACAGCGACTCTCTAGAACCTTTTTTGACAGTGTGCTTTGCACCACTGCAAACAAAAGATATCGAGGCACGTGACAACTTCCTGCAAAGGGCCCATTTCTCGCCGGAAATAAACGCAACAAAATCGAAACTCTATTATGTGTCGCATGGCGTCCCACAAGGCTCCCTTCTGGGCCCACGTCCTCTTGCCATTGATGTAAATTATTTTGCTGGCAATGTTTGTAACGAAGAACTCCCACCTCTTTGCTGACGACACCACCGTTTTCGTGAATGGGGATAATGTCAATTTTTTTTCCAGCTAAATGCTCCTCTCTTTGATATTTGCTCGTGATGTGAATATAACCGGCTCACCATACACACGAAGAAATGTGAAGCAATGATTATTTCTAGAAGAATTTATGGGCCCTTTTCGACAACTGCTCGGCTGCGGAAACCTTGTCGTAAATATGTCTAAAGCCGGTAAAATCTCTCGGTTTGCTTATGGATAACAATCTCTGCGGTGAATGGCATTGAAAAGGTATCCAAATATTTCTCAGCTCTTAGTACGCCAAGAAACTAGATTATAGGTATTTGCTGATTGAACAGTTGGAAAATGTGTAATTTAAAATGATTGTGCGAAACATCATCTACTGTCTGTTCGTTTGGGGCAGCTGTTCGCTCTCTCTATTTGAAGAAATTACAAACTTGACAATAACGCTGCTTGGTTGATACACAAAATTCCAAAGAAGTATATGGATCACCAAGTTCTAGATCTAGTAAACTGGCATAATGAATGAGGTGCCAGTAATCGGATCCCTGTTTATAAGCAAAGGATGGGCGCAAAGTCATTAGATCTAAGCAAACTTGTCAAGCTCCGATATGACTTATTATTTTGTTGGCAATGTTTGTAAGGAAGAACTCCCACCTCTTTGCTGACGACACCACTGCTTTGGTGATTGGCAATACTGTCGATTTATTTGTTTAGCTAAATGGTCTTCTCTCCGATATTTGCTCGTGATGCTAATATCACCGGCTCGGTATACACACGAAGAAATGTGAACCAATGATTATTTCTAGAAAGAAATTTATGGACCCTTTTCGAGAAGTGCGCCGCGGAAACCTGGTGGTAAATTGCTAGGTTTGGCTATAGATAACAATCTCTGTTGTGAATGGCATTGAAAAGCTGTCCAAACATTCTTTCTAAGCTCTTAGTATATTAAGAAAGATTAAATATTTGCTAATTGAACAGTTGGAAATAAAATGTTTAATTTGAAATGATTGGTAAATGTTGTGGAGCCGTTGCCACATCGCACGTACACCTGTATCGGAGTGGATTTTTCCGTCAATTCGTTGTGGTCATAAGTACATATAAAGATGCCATAAAATGGTCAGTTTCTCAGTCACCTCCCAGACGGTCGATCACTGTTTTGAGCACTGATCTCCGCTTTGTATACCGGCACTGATACCAAGGTGAGAGCAATGTGCTTATTGCTTTGCTTGAAATTATCTTCGGTTCCAAAGTGAAAACAAACTATTGTTATTTCAATAGGAAAAGCAGTAAGTTAACTCTGTTTAAAATATATTAAGTGCTACACGGCCAACGTTTGTATAAACGTAACCTTTCCTTGTACTTGTACATGTTTATTGCCGTGACTTTAACATCTTCAGTTCCCACGGCCTACTCCCGTCTGACCTTGTAGCTCAGTCGGTAGAGCGGGGGAGATATAACTCGAAGGTCGTGGGTTCAATTCCCACCCTGGTCAGAGTTTTTCTCTGTCCTTGTGTGGGCCCATTTCCATCAGTAGCGCTCACATGGTTCATATGGGATAGAAAATCTAGCACTACAAATTACACACTATTCAGTTCACTCTGTTTAAAATATAGTGCTACACGGCCAACGATTGTATAAACGTGACCTTTCCTTGTATTGTTATTTCACTTGATCTAATAGCACGACTACGGGCCGCTAATTTCTGTGACAATTGGTGAGGCACGGATCGAGTGGGTAAATCACCGAGGTGAGACCATTTGGCATCTGGGTTGCTGCCAGTGGTTGTTGGTTGCGCAGTTTCTCCTGGAGGCTGTCAACGAAGTTCTGAGCCTTAACAGGGTCGGAAGTACCACAGGCATTGATGCAGGGGCGACCCGTGGTCTTTCCGTGGTGGATCTTTCTGGGCTTCAGCCTGACCTTGCTTGCAACGAGCGAGTGGTCCGTGTCAGAGTCAGCGCTGTAATAGCTTCTTGTGTGGAGGACACCGCTGAGGTCCGCTCTCCTATAGCAAGTGATGACGAGGTCTAGCTGGTACCAGTGGCGGGACTGAGGGTGTCTCCAAGACTTTTTGTGCAGCTCCTTACACTTAAAGTAGCTGTTGGTGATGCAGAGGCCGTGGTGACAGCAGAGTTCGAGCAACCTCTGTCCGTTCTTATTCATCCTGCCGAAGCGGAAGTGGCCGAGGCAGGTAGGCCATGCTTGCCAGTCGGTCCCAACGCGAGCATTGAAATCGCCTAGCAAATATATGCCCTCGGAACTTGGGATTCCGGATAGTGTTTCCTGCAAAGCCTCGTAGAATTGATCCTTGGCTTCTGGGGTGGAGGTCAGAGTCGGGGCGTAGGCGGATATGATGTTCACAAACCTCGCCGACGTTTTCATGCGAAGGGCAAGAATTCTCAGTGACCCTCCGGAGGGGGTTTCTGTGGTGGCAATCAGTGACTTCCTCACGGCAAAACCTACGCCGTACTGCCTCGGCTCGTCCTGAGAAAGGCCTTGCCAGAAGAAGGTGTAGTCTCTTTCCATAAGTGACCCACTGTCGGCCAGCCAGGTTTCCTGGATACAGGCAACGTCGATGCTGAGTCGTGCCAGCTCCTTGTTCATGATGGGGGTCTTGCGGGGGTCGTCCATTAGCTGAAGGTCAGCAGAAAGACCAGGGCAGATGGTGCGAATGTTCCAGCTTGCGATTCGAAGAGCTGGAGTCTTCGTAGCTTTAGTAGGGTCCCCTAATCTCTACGCACCCAGTAGAGCAGGCAAGCAATAACAAGGCGGCACCTTACTGGCTGGGGGCTGCCCAGCTTGAGGCGGGCGGTAGCCACCCAATGAAGCTGCGAGGGCTTCTCCCACCGTCGGACGAGACCCCTGGCGCTCCTTCTTACGCCAATCAGTCGGAGCTTAGAACCGGTAAACTGTCTTGTCCCGAGTGGTGCCGGAGTCTTGCGACACCGCTGGTGTGCCCTCTCCAGTTTGCGCTAAGGCCTGGGCGGGAAGATAAGGGGACGCTGGGCTGCCCATACGACAGCGTCCCCCTCCCGGTGTAACTGGCTGGGTCCAAGGGAAAGGAAGAACCAATACAACTTGGGGCTAGTTCCACTGCAGAAGCTGTCGAAGGAAGTGCTGAGCACCTGCCATTCGCCTTAGAGGCTCCACTCCGGATTTGTCCTCAAGGTTTACTTCTGAAGCCTTCCTGAGATCAGGTATAGCCGGAAGACAGCGGAGGTTTGGAATTAGGGTTTACCTTCCCCTAGATGGCTGCCTTCACAGGCTCAGAGCCCCATCTACCCTGGGCAACTGGTTTTAAGGCGCCAGTGGCTTCGTCTTCGCCCCTTCTCCTGTCGGTGGTGCCAGTTCCGCCACGCGGAGGCCAGAAGTTGGACTTGGCTGACAGAGGCTCTTAGTGTCGCACGCCATTGGGAGCATTTCGAGAGGTTGTGAGAGCCCAGCCTCACAACCCACTCCCCGGCTATAACAGCCTTACGGAACCAAAATATAACTTACCGCTATCGTAAGTATTATTTCATCTTGTTCACGTTGTGCGATACAGGCGAACTATCTTGCAACTTTACCGTATGGGTATGAACAGCTTTAAAGTAAAGATACAAAATGAATGGCTCACATTGTTGTCTGTTTACGTTGTCCTCAAAACCTAAAATTTGGTGATATCGCATTGTTTAGGGGCACCCAACGATAATCTTCGGTGAAATATGTGTTCGGAACAAAGTGCTCTAATAATTTCGGTTCTACGTTGCCAACAGCTATAGATTTCTTTACTAAAACATCAGCTAAAAGTTTTGCAACCAAGGAAAAGTAGTCCCGTATGTTTGGGGAAGTGATATTTTTTGGAATTTTTGACACTTAAAAAGGTCACCTATCAGTTTCGGATCAGCAAATGGTTCGGTTGAAGTTCTTGGAAGGTAATGTTCAGCTAGAAATTTCTGAAATGAAGATATCATTCCCTAAAATTTTCAGACCCTTTCATTTTCAGCTAAGATATCCGATTGGAACAGATCAAAATTTTTTAGGTTATAAAAACATCTCTCAGTTAGACAGTCTTTATACATTACAAGGAGCCTAGAAATGTGTCAAAGGCTTTTGGTTTAACTTGCTCGTTGGGTGTTCGTGATTCAGTTGTTTTTCTGTGTGCGGCAAAGAAATGCATTGAAATGCGTGACGCACCTGCAGTAGAGATTTTTCCCCTCTCTTTTATCCAATGATATTCTCGCTTTGTGACGTTGTCTACGCCGTAGTCGGCGTGTTTCAGGCTTGAACTCCTTGTTATCGAAAACTGATGGGCCGCATTCCATCGCGTATCATCGGGACTTCCTGGTTATGCAAGTCTGGTAGAACCAGACTTGGTTATGCTGTGAAAGCAAAAATCAGAGTCCACAGGTCACTTATTCCGCTAAAGACTGGTTGAGGGCCAGTCATGCATGCTGCCACTGATAGAAACATCCATCCATACAAATATAGCCCTTATTTTACTGTCAGATGAGAATAGAACTTTAAAACCACTTAATGGGAACACTGAAGAAATCAAATTGAAAACTAATATCATACGTCGACTCCTTGTGAAGTATTGCTTGTGAAGTTTCTTCCCAGGATGCAACACCTCAATTATCACAGCCCTTTTTACGGCAGGGCTGAGTACGTATGGAACTACGAGTGACACAGCACTATCAGAAGCACTAAGACCCATGAATTTCGTAGGAAACAGTTGGTACATTTTATTTAAAATCTGCTAAGTGCTCCGAAAGCGAACAATCAGATTCGCAGAAATAAGGACGGTTTCCCCGAACGGTCAGTAAAAATAGCAGGAACGCAACCTTTTTTTCACCGATTGTCATTGAGGCATTCACCGCTACGTGATCAGTATACGCAGGATGAGCAAGCTTCCTTATTTTACGTGAGACCTCTTTGTAAGTCGGATAGATGCAGCATGAGTGGAATATCTGCATGGGACAGTACAACTAAATTAATCATTTTCCGCAATCCCTTGCCTCACTGGACCGTGGACAGTAAAATATTTGATATTGTCGATAGAAATATATGAACTTGGAAAGGTTTATTTTGCCTAAACTTTTGAAAATGCTTTAATCAGGAAAAATCTATTTCGGATCTACTTTCAACACACTAATTTTACACATGCGATTTAAAACTAGTTTCGTCTAGCTTCATACTTAATGTAGTAACGCACGAAGAATAAACTCCTGATATCTAAACAGTTCTCAGGTAGGTTATGTCGTAACGATAGCCCTCGGAATACGGAAACTCACTGATTCCACTCATTCTTGGATTTGAAGTATCCTTGCCATCCTTAACAACAGAAGGCATTGCATGGTCTCAGTTCAGAAACAAAGCCTTAACTAAAATAGCTGCGGATAACTTTTGGTTTCTAATAATTTCAAGACATTTCGCAGAAGACTAAAGAAAGGAGACCGAGGCAGTGACAGAGCCCCTTCCAGTTTTGCACAGACGTTAATTTGAGCCTCGAAAACGGCAAACAAAAGTTAGGCGTTGTCTTGAAATACTTGACGTCACCAAAGTACCGGCCAAAGGAAAGGTGTCGCCTGCATGTTGCTCAGCAACGCCTTTGCTCGTGGGTTTTGATAATAATGACAGGGAAGCTGAATATTCCAGAATCCGGCTTTCCGCGGTTCGATGTGTTGAACATTTCAAAAATCCGTGTGTTTTTCTTGGTAGCTATGCCGTCGCCTTGAGGAAACGTTGAGAAAGACGTTGAAAAATATGTAGAAAAACAAATATCAGGCACAGAACCAGCTCCGAAACGATTTTCCGCTGGGAGAACATTTGACAGATTGCAAGAGTTCCTTGTCTCAAAGCAGGTCATCCATATTCATATAAATTGTGGGTTAGGTTGTTGATCGAACAATTCATGTGCGCTCACAATTCCTGCTTGAAATAGTCGTCGACTCTCAGCATCATTTCCTCAAAACAACTGAAACATAAATAACCACGAAATTCAGCAGATGGTAAATTCAAGTGTTATTATGATCAAATTTTTACCCCTTGATTTTTTGAGTGTATCACATAGAATTCCATGAAAGAACAAAAACGCCATTTACCGTTTTCAAATATCTTCATTAGTTCCGGAGATATTTAGGTTTGAAAAATGGGTAAAATATGCAAATGAAATGACTAATGACGTCATACACTCAACCCAATATTATATTGAGTATATAAATAAAGCTACCTTGGCCAATTTACAGCGCAGACCATTGAAACTTGGTAGTCTAATAGTTCTACAGGAAACACAGCTATGGCTATAAAAAATTATATTCCCATGGCAACTCACTCTTTTCCAGTCCCCACCCACTTGATTTCAATATGTTAGTGATTTCCAGCTTGAAAAATTTTAAACAAGGCCACGAAGTCGTGCTAACATATTTATATGCTTGCTGGATCATGCATATGAAGTGCTGTTAGCAAATATCAAAATGGAACGCCAAAGGAAGCCAGAAAAGCTTTTAATATGGGGGAGGTCTGGAACCCAGTATGATGTCATGGTAACTGTTGAGTAACTGCAACTGTTGGTAACTGTTAAGCTCATATTGTGGAGAACATTTAGTAGAATCTTACTGCAAAAAATCAAAAATTTCTGATACAAATTGGCTGAGATATCTCTTTTCATCATATTTGAACAAAATTTGGTTGAGTGTATGATGTCATCACTTGGCTAATTTGCATAGTTTAAAAACTCGAATATCTCTGGAACGAAAAGAGATATTTGAAAAAAGTAAACAGCATTTTTTTCTCACGCAGACTACTTGTTTATGTTTTAAAATAGCTTAACTAGGAATGATGCGATTTTCGTCATAGCACCACTTTAACTTTATGCCAGTATCTACATTCCAGGTGGAAGAGGTGGAAATTTCCTCAAGACTCGTGCGAAGAAGGAAAAGTGATCCAGCCTACAATCTTACTCAAGTGACAAGCTAACATGGTAAATTCACCTCGGACATGTAGTCTTTTCCAAGATAAAAACTTTAAGGTTTTCCTTTACAAAGCATGAATTTAAATTACAAAAATAATTTCTTCTCGTCTTTTTCTTTACTAGGAGTTCAAGGCATTTCTTTTTTGCTTCTCTCTCTTCGTTATCGCAGTATCGGGTGCTTCACTTGGAGAAGACCAAAAGAGGGTACGCACAATTCATTTTAGACTACAGACTTAAGAGGAACACTAGGGAAAAAAAGAACGAACAAACTCAGCCCGCAAATGCCACCGAGTCCGTGAGTCTAACCCTGCCGCATTGGTGGGAGACGAGTGCTCTCGCCTCATCCTCAACTCTACCTCCCTCCTAATAATTCTTAGCCTCATAGGTTTCCCTTTCAGGATTCAGTATCGGAGTACGCCATTAAAGTAAACAATGGAAGGCAAGAAATCGACGAAAAGATTACAATCGATACCGAAGATGAAACAGAGACCTTCCACATTAAGGACAATGACACTGGCAACATCGATGTTTTGGTGGATTTCAAGCAGGTTAGTAGCGGAAGTCCGGAAATGGCAGAGGCATCCCCTTTCATTTTTGTTTCCTTTTTCATCTGATCCATTCGACTATTTCCCTTAATTCTATTATTTCTTCTTCCTGAGTAATTAGGGAACTTAAGCAACCTCAACTAAACGTCACCGTGACATTGTGCGATAGTAACTATTTTTTATGCCATCAATTGTCGTTATGCAATATTGGCGACCTAACGTGCGACCGCTTGGTAGGAACGCTGATTATACTGAATAGGAATGGTAAGAGAGGTCTTCGGCTACGGTAACGAAGTATTCACTTAAAAATACAACTTTGCGCTGTGTTAACTGAGTTCTCGCAATTTTTCTGTCGTGTTCGTTGAAAGAGACACAGTCTTTCAAGTCGAAAGACGGTAAGGAGAGAAAAAAAAAATCAGCTGCGTTTTACTCACCGCTTGCGGTTTTATAATTCGTGCAAGAAACAAATAAACACAACCAGTGCAGTTCCTCCCATCTAAAGGTAGCTTTTTCTTCAAAATATTCAAATACACATTTTAGAGAGAAGATAGTAAACGTTTATCCACAAATGATGATGTAGTGGTCTCTGACATTTAAGCGACTTGCTAGAAATGAGCCGCGAAGAGATGGACTTTGATCCTTGTTGATAGTGAAACGGTTTAAACTTCAATTAGACTACACGTCGAATCTCTCATGAATTTATGCCCCGATCAACTTGAAACTTCAACATCCCCTCCACCCGGGAAAAGCCACGGCATTTGAACTTTTGAAGATTGGATCGTTCAAATTCCCGCCCCCTCGGGCCAAAATGGTGTTCAAATGCCCTACCCTATCGTTGGATTTGTCTGTCATACCCCCCTAAAGAACAATCGTCGTCGGCTCTTGCCGTCTTTAATAAAGACCTTTTGAAGACCTTTTTTGTAAGCCAATCGCTCACAAATCTCTTCCTTTAAACTCTTCCATCACGTCCAAATACATGTTTTATAGCTATCAGCGACTTCGGCGCCCGAAAAAACACTTTTGAAACCTGACACTTCCGGTTCAATTTTCCCCACCCTGCGCAGGCAAAGGTCAAAGTCCCCACTCCCCGAGCACAGAAAATAGTCAAATGCCCGGGGTTTGCCCGGATTTGGGGGGGGGGGGGGGGGGTGTTGAAGTTTCGATTTGATTGGCGCATTACGTCTTAAAAAGTTTCTCTTCATTGTAGATACTGTATTGGTATTTTGACTGCTCTTCTTTGCTTTCTTGAGGAAACTGATTCACATTTGTGCGCTGAATCACATTTCTGCGCTGAGGGCTTAAGATATTGGATGCTACACTGGCCACAATATTGTCTGCACCTATCCAAACTTGAAAACATTGCATTAGGCTAATGTGTTCAAGTTTGGATTCAGCAAGACGCCTATAAGGGCGTATCCGTGGGATGCACAAACAGTTAACACAAATTGTCCAGTTACAGTGAACTACAACTACGGGTAAACTTTGGAAATGGCGAGAGATTACCAGGAAGGTAAATCTGTAATTTAACTAGAAGGTTATTTCTTATTATTAATGCTACTAAATTTGCAAAGGCAAACAACGAAGCTGACATGAATTCGAAGTTCCCTTCAACTTCTTTTTTACAGCAAGTTTAATTTAGCGTGTACTCTGAACGTCGGACAGCTTTCCACGACAAAAGTTCACTGAAGTTAACCTTGTCCGGCGGCGTTAGTATCTGGATGGGAGACCATAAACACACGACTTGATGTAAGAAACATAGGAGAGAAAAATTCTATTTTAAAGCTCAAAAATGCGAACTAAGCAAGGTACAAAGTTTGTTAGACTGATTTATACAAAACAAATAAAAAAGTAAATAAATATTGTTATTAAATTCTCAACCTCAGATAACGCAATTCTCGTGCTCTGATTGGTTCACTCAATCTCGGTTATCTTACCTGACAATGCCCCTTTAAGTTGTACAGTATGGCCGAAGTATCGTAGAACTCAAATGAGGAACTAAATTTGTTACTTTCAGTTTGTCGAGCTAGTGCAGAATGGCGAATGAATATTTAGGCGTTACCGTAGCCATTGTCCTTTCTTAAAGTCCCTAATAGTTAGTCAACAAACTGCCCAAAGATAAGTGCAAAGGTTCCTAATATTTCAATCCACATTTACCGGTCGCCTACTTACTTGAAATCAAGTTAAAACGGAGATCACGCAGATTTCAGCACTGCAGTAGATCGAGCAGATTTTGCAAATTGACTATTTTTACGGCGATTTTCTTTTCATCAAATGTAACTACACAAAAATGTTAACCCTCTTCCGTTTCGGTTCTGGGAGGGGAAGGTAAAGATCTCTTGCCGGTGGAAGTGAATGAACCGCTCATGATCAAGGAAATTTGATACACGAAAACTAGGACCTAAATGCAGCATTCTCAATCGCTATACTTTACTCATACATAAATCCGCCGTAAAAATTAGACGTATGGCCAACTAGCCTAGCTACAATCGGCAATCTCAATGATCTGTGTTTTAACATTTCCGCCAAATTTGCCATCTAAGTTTTTACATCTTCGAACTACAGTTACGTCACCGTATCGATACCTGCAAATCCGTATTTGATATTGGTGGCATGTAATCAACGAAGCGTGTTCAGTTCTGTAGTTTCTTTCCCCCCCCCCAAAAAGCTCAAATTTTCTAATTTCGTTTACCATTTAAAAGCCCGGAAAGTAGGATGCAATATTGCCGGCTTACAACTTTGGACTTTGGGCCTAACGTAAAAACAATCAAGTTCGCCAACCATAATAGAAAAATCTGGTGAAACGTTATTCAAACTGATATGTCAAACAAAATTTTAGTTTCTAAAAAACTGTGGTGCTGCGTCGGTGGGAGATTGGAACAAAATTGATTTTATCAAACGAGTTGATAAAGGTCGAATAACTACCGTGAAAGATTTGGAAAGCTGACGTTTCGAGCGTTAGCCCTTCGTCGGAGCGAATAGAGGAATAGGCCCTATTCACGATAGCCGCCATGTTGGTTTTCAAATTGTCATGCAAATTAGCCATGTGTTATGCTGGGGGGGCAAACATTGGAAAAAAGGCAAATAGCGGAAAATCGGCTCGTCGAAATATTGAAATAACATTGCTAAAAGTACATTTTAGAATTTAAAATTAAGTATCTTCTGTAATAATTTTATATCTTTTGATTGCCTTCGACATTTTGACTTTCTACTTCGTTATCTGCTCATTTTTCACTAAAAAACATCGAAGTAACTTGTGTAATCATTCTCTTTTACTACTTAGGTGATAAACATTCAATGAACGTGAAACAAATCATCTGTGTGGCTAAGATGTTCGTTATAACTTCTCGAACTTGTGTTGTGTTTGCCCCCTCAGAAGTGTGTAGCTAGTTTGCATGATAATAGCAAATCCAACATGGCGGCCATCGTGAATAACGTCTATTGTGGTTGTTGTAGGTTTATATGTGTGCGGAGGAGCTTTGCTATTGGTAGAAATAGGATGACGTGAATTTGTGAATAGATTAATGGAATGAGAGGCCTTCATTGATTCCGTGTGGATAGAGTGTGCTTAGTTGAAAAATAAATTTTTGTTCGAGATTTTTACGGCTTTCTGTGTTTCCGTGGTGTAAAAACAGGACAGCACCTCTCAAAAACCAAAACGAAAACACTCTAGTCACAATTCCAGGAAACCTACCACTTTCGGACGCCAAAAAATCTGTTCTTAGCAAAGGCCTTAATTTCCTTCCCATAGCCAAAAAAACCGACGAACTCACAACCAAACAAGATGTCGAAAAATTTCTTCGCCGCGTTCAAATAAAAGCATTTTTCCATGACCAATCCGACACTACAGAAAAAGATGCCTTTGAAACATTAACCACGCGTAAATCGAGATGGACTCCACCTGAGGGTCAATTCGCATCAATAGACTTTTTTATCAAAAAATGCCGCCATGAAATTCGCAAACTAAACTTTAATCGCAAAACCAAATTTTCCAACCTTTCTAAAGAAGAATGGACTGCTCAACGAAATCTCAAAAACCGGAATGACCTCGTCATCAAAGAAGCCGACAAAGGCGGTGCGATAGTCGTTTGCCGCACCGACCTCTACCAACAAGAAGCAATTCGGCAACTTTCGGACACCACTTTTTACATCAAAATCAACAAAGATCTAAGTTCCGTCAATCAAAAAAATCGTCAAAGAAACCATTCATGAACTCAGGACCAAACAAGAACTACCAGTCACTGCCCAAAATCTCATCATCACCACTCCTAGAACGTCATGCATTTATTTCAAACCTAAAATTCACAAACCTAACAACCCAGGCCGTCCAATTGTTTCAGCATGCAGTTGCCCAACTGAACTTATCTCTAGCTATTTAGACAAAATCATGACGCCCATAGTCAAATCAATACCTTCATATATCAAAGACAGCAACCATGCACGTGAAATGTTCCGTACTTTCAATTTCTCTTGCGAAAAAAAAAAATCATTTTCACCATGGATATGGTGACTAAAATACTTTTTAAACCAACGTCCTGTCAAAAGTACAAGGAAGCGTTACGTTTTTGCAAACGTTGGCCGTGTAGCTCTTATGTATGAACAGACTTAACTGATTAGAGTGTAATGTGAAGTGCTGAGTTTCTACCCCATATGCACCACGTGAGCGTTAGCCCTACTAATGGAAATGGGCCCACACAAGGAAATAGAAAAACTCTGACCAGGGTGGGAATTGAACCCACGACCTTCGGGTTAGATCACCGCTGCTCTACCGACTGAGCTACAAGGTCAGCCGGGAGCAGGCCGTGGGAACTGAAGATGTTAATTGCTGTGACTTTAACATCTTCAGTTCCTCGACATTAAACTTTCAATCAATAACAACAGTTTATCAACCAGCGTACACTACAAACCAACGGACTCTCATAACTATTTATTACACTCGTCCGCTCATCCACAACACGTAAAAAATGCCATTGCATTCTCTCAATTTCTTAGACTGTGGCGCCTTAAGTTTGTAGTAACGACTCCGATTTTAACAACAAATGTGAGGAAATGTGCCAGTTTTTCAAAAAACGGGGCTACCCAGACTCCGCTGTCACCGCAGGCAAACATCGTGCCCAAGAAATCGATCGAGATACCGCACTACAATCATCACAGAACGAAGAAACCAACAGATTTCCATTCACCCTGACCTACCATCCACAAAACCTTGCAGTCAAAAATGTGATTCTCAAAACCTTCAAAATTCTCCGCAATGATCCCGAAACTAAACACATCTTTTCTCTACCACCAGTCATTTCATTCAAACGCAACAAAAACATAGGCAACTTTCTAGTTAGGAGCAACTTCCAGTCAGACACAGCCAACCAGGAACTTTCAAATGTACACTCACACGATGAAAAACTTGTCCCTTTATTTCTAACTTGGTTAAGATCTCAGGACCTAATCAATCTGCTAAAATCACTGACCACTTTACATGCATCTCCGCAAGCGTCATCTACTGCATAACCTGCACACTATGCAAAAAGATCTACATAGGCGAAACAGGGAGAACATCTACGAGATGTACACAGGTGCCTCAAAACCAGTTGCACGCCATTTTAATCTTCCTAATCACTCCCACCACAACATGACTATTTGCGGCCTATCCTTACACCATGGAAACACAGAAAGCCGTAAAAATCTCGAACAAAAATTTATTTTTCAACTGGGCACATTCTATTCACACGGAAACAATGAACGCCTCTCATGCCATTAATCTATTCACAAATTCACGTCATCCTATTTCTACCAATAGGCAAAGCTCCTCCGCACACATATAAACCTACAACAACCACAATTCCTCTATTCGCTCCGACGAAGGGCTAACGCTCGAAACGTCAGCTTTCCAAATCTTTCACGGTGGTTATTCGACCTTTATCAACTCGTTTGATAGAATCAATTTCTGATATGTCAAAGCCTCCAACATTACTTTGGCCAATGATGATAGAAAAGAGTCTTGAGCAGAGTGGTAACTGTCGATCATATAGCCCTAACAAGAAAATAAACTAGCAAGCAAGTAGCATTTAATGCGAGTGGTGACCAGCGCCCTCGAACACAGTTGCACTATTTATACATTTCAAACTTAACTAGCAAATACGTGGCCTAATAAAATATGCAAGGCGCGGTATGACAATAAGGTGCAAGGCTATGTATGCAAAGTGCATGATGGTGTTCTACAGTAACTATGATAATTATTTATTCATTATCACAATCATTATAAGTATCATTGTTACTTTATTTTAATTATTATATTCTGTTGTTAACCAAAACAGAACTTGTCCATGTATCTGATCTCGGAGCCTAAAGTTTGTCTCCTAAGCAACTCTACAGATAGGCAACCCAAGCCTGGGGACTTGATCAAAGAACTGCAGTCGGTGAGTACCACCCCAGATGAATTTGCCGCGAGAGAACATCATTCACCCACTCACCCCACCTATGTTTAGATTTTGCACATTAGGCCATGTCAGAGAAACGGTCGCCCTGTTTGTCTCCCAAACTTGAGAAATGAATAATGAATTTTTTTTCTCCTCCATGAACAAAAGTCACACCGCGACTGAATTGTCGACCACATCGCCATATATCTTAATATTATTAAATAACGGACTTGAGCTTTTCGTTATCAGTAGCATTTTTCAGTAGATTTTCAAGGAAATAGCACCTGTTTATTTTCCACAGGACGCCCAGCAGGGTCCCACCCGGGGAAAGCCCAAGCAAACGATTGTGTACGCGGTTGGTGATCCTGTTGCTGACCGCTCATTTCTTAGCGATATGATGGCAAACATGTGCGCTGAGCTTCCCATTTACTACTTGGTTCCAGAGATTGTTACTGTGGATGTACAAGGGAAAAAATTTGCAAAAAGTAAGTTGTTTAATTGTAGATCTAATCATTTACTACAATAGTCGTTAGCATTTAGTGGATGAGGTCGAGTATGATTTGAAGAATAATGAAGCCCGAGCGACGAGGGTGTTATCCGCGAGGCCAAAGGCCCTAGCCTTGTCTAAAGTGTAAAGTAACTCACAACTTGACGGGTGGCAATCTGCGAGCCAGTAAGTTGCGATCAGGCCCAATTGAACATCGCTCTCCGTGTCCTGTTATGTCGGCGCTCGCTAAAATTGTGCCTGACACGAACTCTCACAAGAATCTGTGTCTTCGTTCAGAATTTGGACGAAATTTGATTGGCTAATGCAACAACTGGAAGTCACTAAGATTCGTGTGCTCTTGCAAAAATTCCTACTGAGCCGCCATTAAATTGAGGACAACGAGGACAAGGTGGAGTTATGATTTAAAACGCAAGACAACCTAAAGGAGCGTGCACAAAAACTTGTGGATGGGGGGGGGGGGGGGGGGTGGGACGGGTGGGAAATTGGGTGGCCCCCCCCCCCCCAAACAATTAGAGGCAAAAAGGGGGTGTTTCAAAATTATAGAGTTTTGAAGCAAGCAACCGTGGACAATCTAGCTGTTGATGTACGTTGGATCAGTGGCTCGATCTGATTGGCGTAATTACAAGTTGTGAAGCTAAATATTTTGAGCAAGAGCCGATACAACGTAGATTTGATTTTAGTGGTGTACTTCATTTCGGCTGGCCAAACCATCCTTCTTCGGGTACAATAAGAGTTTACATTGGATTGCTTCTATGTACATATATATAGTAAATGGATGTTGACGTAATACTGGAGAAAATGTGGTAAAATATGGTAGTTACAACAAATTTGAATTGAAATACTGAGAGTAACGGAAAAATAACGGAAGTGACTCTAAATAATAAACCCAAATCTAATACGTTTCTTCGCGGATATTAAGACCGTTGGGATCAATTGTCCTGCCTTTTGAAATTAAAAACGAGATATCTGTTCTCGCACGTGGCCTCACATTCTGTCCTATTCCTAGACACATCAACTGGCCTGAAATCGTAGCTGACATATACGACTTTGTTCGACGCATGCGACTAACAGAGTTCTTCTTTGACGAGACCAATACCACTACTGTGAACAAACGAGACAACCCTTCTCATAATAAAAAGTACTTGGAACCCTCCTACTAACAGAGAACAGCCACTGGATACATTTTTAGACGCTGTTAAACTTGACAATCTTACTCTGACAATCTTACCACCTCAGAACTACAGGCAATACATTATAATAAAACCAGCAGACAAGGGTTCCGGTACGGTAATTATGGATAAAACCTGGTACATTGACGAATGCAACAGACAACTTAACGATTCTAAATTCTACCGACGCTTAAATGAAGACACACTGCCGACATACAAAAACGAGTAACAGTATACGTAAACAGAATGTACACTGACGACCTCTTTGACGAGAAGACAAAACAATACCTCATACAACCTGACGTAAAACCAGGACGTTTTTTACATCCTTCCCAAAGTACACAAGCCCGGTAACCCAGGACGCCCCATTGTTTTATCCAATAGTCATCTCACTTAACTCATATCCCATTTTGTTGACCACCACCTTCAACCTCTTGTCGACAATCTACCATCTCATGTTAAAGACACTAATGATTTTCTCAATAAACTCCTTACCATTGGCAAACTACCCTCTGATTCATTATCAATAACACTTAACGTCTCATCTTTATACACCAATATTCCGCATAATGAAGGTATTAATGCCTGTGATTATTTTTTGCGCACTGATCCTCACAACACCGTTCCCACTGGCACTACTTGCAACCTCATCCGCATGATTCTCACCATGAATAACTTCACTTTAATTTTAATAATAGCCACTACGTGAATACCTTCAAATTCACGGCACAGCTATGGGCACTAAAATGGCCCCCTCTTTTGCCAACCTTTTCCTTGGGCATTTCGAAAAAAATGCTTTAAGGAACGCCCCATTTCAACCCATACTTGGTTGAGATACATCGATGACATTTTTATGATCTGGACTGAAAGTCCCGAGAACCTAAAAATTTTCATCGTTTATCTCAACAGCATTCACCCTACCATTAAATTCACCAGCTCACACTCTCCCACCAATGTTCCTTTCCTTGACCTTGACGTCTCACTAGCTAGTGACGGAAGCATATAAACACAGACCTATACACAAAACCTACAGACAAACACCAATAGTTAATTTATTCTTCTTGTCATCCTCTACACACAAAAAATGACCCATTCCTAGATCCTTTCAGCCTAGCACTCCACCTACGACGAATCTGTTCTACCGGCGAAACGTTCAAGATTCGCACTACTAAACTAACAACGTACCTTCTGAAACGAGGTTACAAACACGACTTTGTTACTAAACAAATACAACGCACCGCAGACATTCCCCGCATACATATCCTACAACCTAAACAAATAAAGAAACCTGAACGCATACCTTTCATAACGACCTATAATTCATCACTTCCTTCCATCTTCAACGTAATTAAAAAAAAAAACCACTACAATCTACGTCTTTCAAAATGCTTTCCTACATCTACCTGTTGTGGCTTTCAGACGCTTCCCTAACCTCCGAGACCTGCTGGTAACAGCTAAACTGTCCCCTAATGTAAGGACGTATACAAAACATGGACCCCAGGTCCATGGACCATCACTGTGGACCCGGTCCATGGACTACCCCTCTGGACCACCCCTCATTTTGTAGAGTTTCAAGCAGAAAAATCTTTAGACGAGAAAGAGAAGTCATCCTGGCACTTATCTGGACAATTTAAGCAACTATTATCTCTTACAGGGCCTTGCATACGGTGAGAGCTACTGAAATTTAAACTGACCAATCAGAATTCAGCGAGAGGGAAAAACTGTGCTATCCTTGTGCTATCGACGTCACGCCAATTGTTTTCATTCTGATTGGTTAGATCGGTGGACATTCGCTCAGCCTTCTGTTGTGACTCTCTTGACCGTCGCTTCTTTGAACGAGACAGCGAGACAGAAATGACTCATTGTTCTGGCAATCAATTTGCCAATCCACTTTATCCAGTTTATGGATTGGTCTAGCATGTGATTAACAACCAGGATCGCTTTTTAACTTTATTCTGTAGACGAAGAAGACGTTGCTGAGTGAACATTTTTACGACGAAATCCCTTGGTTTGTACTGTTCAGCACTTTGATGTCCGATAACTGATCAATCACATTTGGTCGTCTGACCATATGAAGTTTTTTCAGCTCTTGTTTGTGTCCATCATGATCGAACTTCAGGTGAAGCGCTATGCTGCTTTATGCCAACTTCGGTGGCTTGTGATGAGCTTGCCTGCTGCCCAAATTGTTGTTGTATTTGGGTAAGATTGGTCTTGGGTTGGAACTTAATAGTGAGGGGAACAATTTTTCGTTCATCTGCTGTGCCAGACAACAAACAATCCTGTCGGGTGTTCCATGTGCTTGGTGAGTCTTGCACGACCATCGTCTATCAGATCTGGATTGGAGTTTTCTTTCAGTGATTACAACTTGCGATCGTTCTGCAAACATCTACGTAGCATGCAGCACTTTTTAATGACTCGAGGATCCCCGGTCCGTTTTGCTGTTTTAAACGGAGTCCTGCCTTTTGTGAGCTGTTTGTCTTCAGTGCTTGTACTTTTTCGTTTGTTCCTGGTGGCACAAAGTAACTTTGATGATTTCAAAGGACTTGAATCCTTAATTCAATTAGCGATTTTTTTATCAAGGAACCATTAAGTGAATGGTACACAAAATTAGGAGAAACTGTTGGTTGAATAGACAATATTTGTAGACATAATTATCTACCCAGTTTAAGTACCTAGCTCAACAAGTTGTTTGGCTCCACAAGTTTCAGTTTCAGGCCAGGTACCCGAATTCACCCAGGTACTGTTGCACACTACCATAGTTCTTTGGAAATTGAATAGCTCCTTGAACACCTGTTCCTTGACAAGAAACTTGATGTGTTTGTTCTCTACATTGGTGAATGCAGCCACTAACTGTCCAGTGTGGATAAACTCCAGACCAACTCCTCTTTCAATTTAATCTTTGTTCTTCGCAAGGCATCAATAATGGTGTCCCTTGTAAAATGTTAGTTTAAAGAGTTTGTTCAAGTTATTTCCCATTTCATAGGGCACTGTGGTTGCCAGATTTCACTTTCAAACTTATCATGGAAATGTAAATCAATACCAGTGAAAAGTCAGTCCCTTGAATTGTTGATAGAAAATTAATTTAAATGCATATTGAAACATCAGTTGAGGAATATTTCATTCCCACTTTGTGAACCTAACATACATTGCTGCTGTTTGTTTATTGCTTGGTCATTCAATGTCTTGATCACATCAAATTATTTAATTTTAGGTATTGTCTCAGACCTCCATAGAGACACTATCTTTATCTAAAAACTTAACTGGTTGCTTTTTGGAGCCCTTTTGTGGCATATTTAGATAGGCAGGAAATGTTCCACATTTTATGGTAAATGGTTCTGCATGGTTTTAAGGAATATATTGCAGCCAAATCTAATTTAATATGAGACTAAAATATGCTGTTTCACATTTTGTGAATTTAAAGACTATTAATTAATATTGTTTGCACTTGTTTTAAAAGGCTTAAGGTTGGCACTCAAAAGTGTTCCTTCTATGATCTCATTCTGTAAAGATTGCCTTGGGAGAATTGGATCAAGGCCAGTTTTTTCTTCTAGCTTCTTTCCCCAATGCCCTCTGAGAATGGAGTTGATTTGGTTTTGCCCAATGTTGAAAGATGAAACAATGCCTAAACCAGCCAGCCACAAGGAATACTTCATGGTGCTTTTTTACAAACATGGGCATGAGGGTGCTCGTAAGCATCTGAGCATTGTTTCGCCTGCTAAAGTGTTATTATAAATAATCTATTCCTCTAAGAGAGTCTTCTTTTCCTGTTGGTCATTCAAAAATTGTTTGAATAGCTTGTTTGAGCTGTTGGATAGATGCAGAACATTTGATGAGGCCCTCCTGGGGAGAGGAGTCCTTGTTCCCTTTACATATTTGCTTGTGTTTCCTTGTTCCCCAAATTACTTTCAAACTTGTTCCCAGGTTTTTGATCCCTAAAATTTAAATTGGTTTTCTTCCCTTGTTCCTTAAAATATTTTGATATTGTTGAAAAAAACAGTGAGGAACATTAAATTTTAGTTACCTAAATTTTGAAATTTTAGATACTAGATATTATATTCATATTTTTACATTTTTATGTATATATTTCTTTTTTCTTTAATATTATTTTGTGGAAAACCTGTAAAATAGCTTCAGCTAAGTGTTTCTACCTACGTTAAATAAAGATTATGTATGTATGTATGTATGTATGTATGTTACTCTGTTCCCCAGTTTAAATTAGCCATGTTCTTTTCTTCCCCAAACCCCTGGGAGTGCCTCTTTGTTGATGTTGATTCTCTTATTGGCCTAATAGCAATTCACTCTTGAATTGCAAGACACAGCAAGTTCTTATTTGGGATTGAGGGAAAAATAAATTTTCGCACAATAAAAGAAACACAATTTTGACTGCCCCTTCTAGATCTTGCTCTTTTCAGACATGAACCAGCTTGTTTGCACCTTTCTGGCAAGCTCTAGAAACTCTTCCTTAGCGAGCCTTCCACTGAAAAACTTTCCAAGTCTGGCTTTCCGGTGTTAGGGGCCGAGGTTTTTGTGCAAAATTCATCAGCGGCTTCCTTGCAGCTTCTAAAAGGTGTTCCTTCGGGCAATGGTTAGTAAACATTTTGTAGTGCTTATACAAATTTTCGCTACGTGAAAATGTATGTTCACACGAAAAAAATATCAGCTTGACAATTTTTCTTTCCCGATACTCCATTTAAAATGAACGTGAGCGCCATTAGGAATAAAGGGCCAGAAAACCATTTAAAACATTTTGTGGCAATTTTTTTGTCAACAAACTTGGGTTGTCGGCGAGCAGAATTCGAACGTGACCTGTTGTGCTTTGGCTTTTATTTGTGCTTTTTCTGACTATTCTAAGACGAATTCAGGCTGTTATTTTCGAATCAAGTGCAAGAAGACGGCAAAACCGTATCGATATTTATTTGAGTTAACTTCGCGAATAAAAACTTTGACCGCGTCCTTGCGTCGATCAACAACGATGTCATTTACGAACAACCGAAATGCACTGTTTCCGGTGAAGGGGCAAATGATTGACAGGATAGCACAGTTTTGACTGCCGCGAGAACTGCGGGCGCAGGTTCCGTATGCAAGGCCAGAGACATGCAAAAATTCAGGAGGCTTCAACTGGATTCCAACCCATGACCCTCTGCGAGGCCAGTGCAATGCTCAACCAACTGAACTATGAAGCCAGCCAGTTGGGAGCAGGTCATGTTTTGCATACGTCGTCCTCTTGGGGCCTTAGCATGCCTTTTTGGCCTGGCCTGTCTTGTGCCACGCTGGTAGGTCTCGACTCAGCCGACCGGTTGGCTCACAGTGGTTGAGCATCGGACTACTGTGCGGGAGGTCGCAGGATCAACACCCGGGCGGGACTAACACTCAGGGTCTTTAAATAATTGAGGAGAAAATGCTGCCTTTGTAATGACATCTGCAAATGCTTAGACTCTCTAGTCTTCTCGGATAAGGACGATAAACCGTAGATTCCTGTAACGGCCGAAGAAATATTTCGTCATTTGTTTTTTCCTTAATTAACCGCGTATGGTTGCGCGAGATCTTCATGCGTAGGCGAGGATTGCCTTTACATATCACGCGAGCACGTACCTTGTATCATGTTGGTAAATATGTGCAAAAGTAGTCTGGCAAAGTTGCCCGCAAAGTGTTCTTCACTGACTCTGAAAAGGAACTAGGGGAGTGGTCAGCGACATATTAGGTGGTATAGGTGTCTATAAGAAACAATTGGTGAAATCAGTAGCCCGTACCTAGGAGCGACGTTTTCACAGACCGCGATTTATTGACGTCATAGCGTCACCGCTATGTTTCTTGCGGAAAAGGTAGACTAAAAATAGATTGGTCAGCAAAACTGCCTTGCCATAGGATTAAAATGGGAGTTGTTCGCTCCTAGTCATGGGCTACTGCTTAAATTGTCCAGATAAGTGCGACAATCACTTCTCTCCTTCGTCTAAAGGTTTCTGCTTGTAACTTTACAAAATAAGGGGTGGTCCACAGGGGTAGTCCATGGACCGGGTCCATGAAGAGGTCCATGGACAGGGTCCACAGGGGTGGTCCATGGACCTGGGGTCCATGTTTTGTATACGTCCCCTGATGTAACTCATTCTAATTCCGCACTTTCTTCCGGTTCTTTTCGCCGTGGCAAAAACTGCACTACCTGTCCTTACATTTTCCATGGACTAATCAACTACACGTTCTTTTCTACTGGCAAAACACGCTTCATTAATTCCCACATAACTTGCGAAACTAAAAACCTTATTTACATGATTCAATGTAACAGAATCCATCTACAGTACATAGGAGAAACTAAACAACGTTTAAAAGACCGTTTAAATGAACACCGCCGCACTTTAGATAACGCTAACACCAAATCCAAACCTATTACCAAACCTATTATTAGAACATTTCCCCTACTCTCTCCACAACATTTCTAAGTACATGCAATTAATTCCTATCGAAAAAATATTTTCCAACAGAGACTCGATCCGTAAGGCCAGGTACACTTTTTTAATTTCAAGAGGCAGGACAATTGATCCCAACGGTATTAATATCCGCGAAGAAACGTATTAGATTTCAGTTTATTGTTTACAGTCAATACCGTTATTTTTCCGTTACTCTTAGTATTTCAATTCAAATTTGTTGTAACTACCATATTTTATCACATTTTCTCCAGTATTACGTCAACATCCATTTACTATATATATGTACATAGAAGCAATCCAATGTAAACTCTCATTGTACCTGAAAGAGGATGGTTTGGCCAGCCGAAATATAGTACACCACTAAAACCAAATCTCCGTTGTATCGGCTCTTTCTCAAAATATTTAGCTTTTCAAAATTATAAACACTCTCAAGGGGGGTAGCTTAAATAATGAAAACAAAATGTAAACACAATTTGACAAAATATAATATTCAAGATTGTAAACTGGTGATTGACAGGCCTACATGACTCCCATGTACGTGGACTGGTTTCCTTTTCCTTTGTCATAATTTTGCTTTCTCGAGTACATATTTGAATGGACGCCTCTTTTAGGTGCTTCCAGTAAGATTTCATTTAGCGATGGTTTTTGTTCTATGAGACTTAAGATTTAGACCTTCATATTATTGTGTGATACGTTTTCTTCGAAGAAAATAGCTTTCTTGTTGATATAATAAAACAGCTTCACTTTTGAAGTTTTACAAAGTTTACTAAGTTGACTCAGAGGCCTAAGAGGTTGGTTTATAATTAAGCTCATAAACGCGACGGTCTTTCTTATTCTTCCACTTGCTCAAGGCTGTTGAGCACGTTCTTCTTGTTGAACTTTGAGCAAACATCGCAATACGTGAAGTTTTTTCTTCATCATACCTGAGGCATCCGTGTGTATATCTTTTTTTCTTCTGTGTACTGCCATTGTCAACGTATTTTATATTTGGGTTATTTTCTTAGCTTTCTTTCGCCATAATCATAAATGCCTTTGCACCCACGTGCTGTATTCCATATTTGGTAACCCTCACTCTAAGGGTGCTCTAGGCACTAAAAATTCAACGTGGCGGTGTTTTTATCAGCAATGCAATTACAGACTTATATTTTTTTTCAATCAGAAATTACTTCATGGTTTATTTTAGAGCCGACCGATATTTTTCTTTCTAAGTAACTTGTGTTATATATTCTAAAATTAGTTCTCAAAAAAGAAACGACAGTTTTCAATTTACAAAACATGTTTCGACATACTCATGTCATCTTCAGTTGCAAATGAGCTTTTCAAGGGTTGTACATTTGAATTTATGTTAAGGTATGTTGCAAAATTACGTGTCAGAACTTGCGTACAATTTAAATATGAAGTGTGAAATGCACAGAAAACAAAAATAGCGCACATAGCAATAAAATAAAAGACAAAAGAGCAACGTAATTAAAAAGAAAGAGACAAATCTAAATGCCTCAACTGCTGATTAAGGATGGGATTTTCCCACTTAATGTGCAATGCCTCTTTGATCTTAATTTGGAATTTTGAGGCGGCAGAATCTAAGATCGTGAAACATTCTGTGTTACAAGAGTCATGACAGGCCCTAGATGACTGCAGGTGTCTGTAAACATGCGAAGACTTGTCCGACAAGAGATGCTCACGAGCACGCGTACGTAGGTGGCGAGTGGTCTCGCCAATGTAGCTGGCATTACAGCCAGCACACGAGAATTTATAAACGACACGCGAACGTAGACCTTGCGGTACTGAATCTTTCACGCTGAACATGTTTCTAAGTTTAAATGTACTAAAGACCAACTTAATATCTAAATCAGCTTTGCAATAATGTTTGAGTAGTTGTCTTAACTTGGTCTGGGCGATTTCAGAAAACCGGCCAACATAAGGGAGTTTATAGAAGTGCGTAGAAGTTTTCCCGGAGTTGGATGAGGCGTCCCGCCCAGTCAGAGAAGGATTCATTTTCTTAGAAAGATACCTGTGAATAATCTTGTCGATGACCCACGAAGGAAAACAATTTTCCGTAGTAAGAAAATAAGCTTCTTGACGTCCAGATGAAAACCAACCCAGGAATTGTTGATCTTATATACTCTGTCTAGTAATGTTCTGACTAGACCCAGTTTGTAATTCAAAGGGGCGAAGCTGAAAAAATTAGCAAGAAGACCAGTAAATGTCTTCGTACGATATACACTAGTAACAATAGATGGATGACCGTTGTCTAGCAATATGTATAGAAAAGATAATTTCTTATTGATTTCCCTTTCCATTGTGAAACGGATACTTGGGTGCCTTGCGTTGATATAATCAAAGAACATGAGCGCATCATCTTCGTTATTGAACAAACAAAAGGTGTCATCAACATAGCGTCTATAGAACAAAACTTGGGAGGATGAGAAATTATCCAACCAGTTTTTTTCATGGTGTCCCATAAAAAGGTTTGCGAGGACTGGAGCAAGGGGGGAACCCATGGCAACCCCATCTACTTGGTAATGAAACACACCCTTGAATAAGAAGTGGGTCCCTGCTGTTGCGAAGGAAAAAAGGGTTTTAAGGTCAGTGGGGCTTATCGCAAGGCCAGGATTACCCTGATAAATGTAGGTGACCGCCAAGTCAATGCACTCATCAAGGGGTATACTAGTAAACAGACTCTCAACATCAAAAGAGACCATAAACTTCCCGGAGGTTGGTAACTGGTTGATTTCATGTTCAAATGAAAACGTGTCGCGGAGGTTGTAGTCACACGGGACATGAGGCTCTAAAAGATCGCAAAGGAACTTAGATAGATTATAATTGTAGGTGCCTATTGAAGATACTATGGGTCGAAATGCAGGTGTTTCATTAAGCTGCCGAGCCTTGTGCATTTTAGGAAGGCCATAGAACCTAGCCGGTTGAGAACCAACTGGATAAATTCTCTCATGTGTATCTTTGTCTAAGTGAGCCTTATTTTTAAGTGCTCTTAAAAAACGTTGTAATTTGCCCTCCCTTTGTAAAGTGGGGTCGTTATCAATAACCTTAAACTTAGAAGTGTCACTTATAATGGCAAAAATACTCTGTTCATAAGCAATCCTGTCCATGACAACGACGCCATTTCCTTTGTCAGGCTTCAGTATCACAATGTCCTTGTTCTTTCTCAGTTCCTTTAATATCCTGAAGTTCCTTAAGTCCGCCACAAAAGGTTGGTGTGAAGAAACATACGAATGGGCAAGATGAGAGAGGTCGGCGACAAGCTTTCCCTTTTGTTTCCCGTCGATTAAACTTCCAGGGGCACCAAACGACCAATTTGTTGTAAAATGTATTATCATACCCCAGTTAATGAAAATAATGTTATCAAGGCATTTTCAGGTGTTTTTCAGTGTTGCTGGGAAAACATTATCTATTCCTTTTTCCCAGCAAGACACACAAGAAATTTCCCAGCCAGCTAGATAAAATTGGTTGGTTTCCCAGCCAGCTGATCAAATTTATTTTCAGGCCAGGAATTCCGCGTGCTTTCAAATCCCTCGATCCGAAACGACCGAACAAAAGCGACAAAACCGGGACAAAACAGGTTTTTTCCGCAAGCGCAATCACTCTGACCAGCCGTCGTATGTTTGTGACTACTCTCTGGGAGAGGAAAGGGGTTCTTTTTTTTTTTTTTTAGTCGTCCTCAGTCTTCAGAGTTTCTACAGCCAGCTCGGGTTGAAATGCTAGAAAATGTCAGTACTTCCCAGGCAAAACCTCTATCAATAACAAAATTTCCCAGCCAGCTCATCGAAACACCTGTATTTTTGCCAGCCAGCAAGATTCCTCTGGGGAACAGATAATGTGAGGAACAGATTCGTTGGGTGCCCCTGAATTTCTGACCATAGTGCGATGAATCAGTTCGAAACAAGAAAACACATCCGTTTTGTTGATGGTGGGGGTACAGATAGAATGTGAAAGACCGTATTTAAGTATTCCAAGTTGCTCGGACGTGAGGTTCTGCGAAGAGAGGTTGGTAACTGTCTCCGTTGGAGAAAATGGTAGAACCATGTTTCGCGTTAGGTTTTTAAGTTTCTTCTCGTGGGTGGCTATAACACGTTTAAAAGCTTTTCCAACATTGTATTTTATACTTCGATGGAGGATGTATCGATCGATGTTGTTGACAACGCCATTAATATGCTCGGCCAACCTGTCTCTTACAAGGGTTAACTTACTGAATTCCTTTCTTCGTTTGGCGATTGCACTTCGTAGTAGACGTTTTCGAATAGCATGTACATCATGTCTACTTGTATTTGGTAGTTGAAAACAGATAAATTTCGGAAACACATTGAAGGATAAACAGTGTTTCCGAAATTTATAAGAAGATAATAAGAAGCTTATTTTCTTACTACGGAAAATTGTTTTCCGTCGTGGGTCATTGACAAGATTATTCACAGGTATCTTTCTAAGAAAATGAATCCTTCTCTGACTGGGCGGGACGCCTCATCCAACTCCGGGAAAACTTCTACGCACTTCTATAAACTCCCTTATGTTGGCCGGTTTTCTGAAATCGCCCAGACCAAGTTAAGACAACTACTCAAACATTATTGCAAAGCTGATTTAGATATTAAGTTGGTCTTTAGTACATTTAAACTTAGAAACATGTTCAGCGTGAAAGATTCAGTACCGCAAGGTCTACGTTCGCGTGTCGTTTATAAATTCTCGTGTGCTGGCTGTAATGCCAGCTACATTGGCGAGACCACTCGCCACCTACGTACACGTGCTCGTGAGCATCTCTTGTCGGACAAGTCTTCGCATGTTTACAGACACCTGCAGTCATCTAGGGCCTGTCATGACTCTTGTAACACAGAATGTTTCACGATCTTAGATTCTGCCGCCTCAAAATTCCAAATTAAGATCAAAGAGGCATTGCACATTAAGTGGGAAAATCCCATCCTTAATCAGCAGTTGAGGCATTTAGATTTGTCTCTTTCTTTTTAATTACGTTGCTCTTTTGTCTTTTATTTTATTGCTATGTGCGCTATTTTTGTTTTCTGTGCATTTCACACTTCATATTTAAATTGTACGCAAGTTCTGACACGTAATTTTGCAACATACCTTAACATAAATTCAAATGTACAACCCTTGAAAAGCTCATTTGCAACTGAAGATGACATGAGTATGTCGAAACATGTTTTGTAAATTTAAAATTAATTACAGAAACAAGGTATTATTCGATCTGTCGTGTCATGTTTGCGTTTGTTGCATCCTGTAGGACGCATGCCACGTATTATTTTGCGTCTTGTAGGATTTTTACGCGTCAGAGATGCAGGATGCATGGGCAACAAAATCACTGATTTATGAGGCGCATAGCGCCAAGTTGGTTATAATCATTTTATACCCAACAAGTGCTAGTAGCCTATAGTTTTATTAAAAACTCCTGGATCAACAACTCTTCCATGTTGATTTCTGCCTCGGTCAATTCCGGTCCAAAACAGCTTTCGTCGGCCATTTTTTCTCAGAACTGCAAAAATGTTTTCAGCTCGCTTTATTGCAAACGCGTTCCTTGGCCATATTAGGTACAGCAGGTATAAGAAATGATAGCCTGTGTCCGGAAAGCCAATGAAACTAAACTAAAGGCAAGCGAAAGGTAAAACGTAAAGAGCCAATAACCTGCAATCAGGCTCCATTCTTGTTGCGCGAGGGGAAGTAGCGAGCGCCAACATAAGAAGACATGAGAGCGATACTCAATTGGACCTGAAAAACTCCCTTTGTCGCCGATCCACAACTGCACCCATAATTCAAATAGCTAGAGAGCAACCCTCTCGACTCCTTATCATAAATTTATTTACAGAAACATTTTAAAGAGAAAAAAAGAAGTACGCTAATCTAATGAGGTTCACAAGCTTTTGGTATCAAAGTATGAAATACATCGACAACACAGCAAAAAGCTTGATTCACCTTCAACAAAATCATCGGTGCTTCACTTCGTTCACTTCCAAAAGAGATATCACTTTCACGTACTCTTTATAAGCAAAGATTATTTTACCCAATGATCACAAATTTGTTATAAGAGCTTTCCATACGATCAAAATCGTCAATATTCCCCAACAACAATTAATCGTGTGGTGGATATGTCAATCATGGCGTCTTCCTCATTTCACATCACCCGACGCGCGACAACACGCGAGTATCACTTAGGGGAAGAAATTTCATTAGTTAAAGTTAAAAAATGTCAATCAATCAAAAAAAGTGGGCGGTAGACGTTTCATGGAAGAGTTGGGTCAGGTTCTATTTTTCGCCGTCCCCTCGCGTAACGAAAATGGAGCCTGATCGCAGGTTAGCGAGCCAGCGATTCATGGAAGCTATGCCAGTCTCGCATTTAAGTCTGAGTACCCATTTCAAATAGTGCTCATAAACAGTATTTAAGTCTAAGCACTCATTTTAAAACGGTTAGCTTTTCAATAACTGTGTAACTCGCATGTTGACGCGCATGGCTCGCCATGTTGGCTCGCATGACTCGCAGCCATGGTTCGCATGGTTCGCACATTGCCATCACTCACTCAGTAACGGCGTCCATAATCGGTAAAACATCTCTATAGTATATTTTGTCGTTATTTCTTTCACTATTCCAGGAAATTACTTTACCACTAAGCAGCAACAACAACAACTTGTGACAACAACCTTTATTCGTACGCTTATTACATATATTATTTACAAAGGAAAGTAAGAAAATTAATCAAAATTAAATACAGTACCGCCAGGTGATCTGGTGACGTAATTTGGAGGACTGCGAAGAAAAAGTTTAACGCCGTATCCCACAACCACGCGCGGCATTAGGTTTTGTTTCCAAATTTCTTGCAGTGTTTCCATCGCCAAAACTCAAGAGATCGTTTCATGTCTCCCACATTTCCTGATACTGAATGAATATTCAAGT
>NC_090891.1:41195425-41220425 GCF_036669925.1 Montipora capricornis | reverse complement strand
TGTTTAGCAATAGTTTTAGAGGCTCGGCAAGGACTGTGGAGCTGATCTGGCCCCTCACCGAATTATCAGCATAAATATTGATCTACCATCTGAAGTGATTATGGTCGAAACGGTTGGTCTTAGGAGTGGTGGATCCTCGATTCATTCCGAAACAATGAGCAATGGATTGGGAGTACGTCCTCACGTTCGGTGCGTGACAACCAGGCCGAGGGTGTTAAATTCCGACATCCTTAAACGCATTTACTTTTTCTCAGTTTAACTTCCGTGAATGCCGTAGAGGAGGAAGCGACGATGGAGCATACTGATTTTAAATAGGAAGGGAAGGGTGGGTGAGTGTACGTGACTGACCTGAGGTTTCGACGTTCCCGTCGAACACCTAGAATCATTGCTAAAACTCCTTTATAATAATTTTTTTCATACAGATACGAAAAAAGCTCGTCATTTTTAATGAGCCTTGTTTGGTATATTTAGAACAATCATATGCATTTATTGCGTAAAGGACTCTTGGCAAAGCACATTCCCCAGCTTTTACCTACAATATATGCAACTGCATTTGAGCGTTGGTGTGAAATAATCGCTTGTGAAGTACGTGACATCTGGTAGAGCTAAAATTAGGTCAAGACTTGACAGTCACTTGCGAATAGGGCAAAGGCAGGACTACCACCCTCGCTTAAGGAAGCGTGAATTGGAAAAAAATGGAAAACTAAAACAAAACAATTAAACATATCGTTAACGATGAACCGGGAAACATTGAACGGCATTTGAGTTGCGCATGTACATCGCTACCGTCTCTTAAGGAAGTCTCCACAACATCTGAACGTGGCTTCCGTCAATTCTCTTATAGCTTAGTAGTACAGCGTCAAACTTTTAATCGAACAGTCATAGACCATTCTCGGATATTTTTCAAGTATCCCTGCTGATGAGCAATCGTTAGTACCAAACACCTCTGCATTTCTGCCGGATTTCTCGCAAACGTATATTATGGGGTCAGTGACCGGTGAATAATGAGAAATGATCAGGAAAAGATTCATACATGGTTATTAAAAAACCTTTTTTGCACAGATTTAAGAAAGAAGCTTCAGAGGGCATATTGTGTTTACGAGTTCCGAGGCGCTATTTGGCAGTCATCATTCCGCTATATTGGCACTGGAGAACAAAATTGCTTCCTTTGATTTTGGGGAGAGACCTACTACTTATTTTTCGCAATCTCTCGCAGTTTTCGTCCCCTTCGCGAGCGGAAAAGGAAAGGAAACGGCTGCTACGCAGGCTATTTTGTAGGGTTAGAGTCTATTTGGTCCATTGCTTTCTGAGTTCTCCCAAAGGTTGCTTTAAGAGCTGCTTCGCGAACCAAATGAAAAAGCGAAACAAAAGACCAGAGAACCATTCACCCAATATTTATTTATTTATTTTCTTTACAGCACTTTCTATTCTTAAATTTAGTTTTATCAACGGAGTTGATAATGTAAATTGGCCACCGTACGGAGATTAGAAAAGCTGACGTTTCGAGAGTTGTTAGCCCTTCGTCAGAGCGAATCCACTGACGAAGGGCTAACGCTCGAAACGTCGGCTTTTCTAATCTCTGTACGGTGGCCAATTTACATTATCAACTCCGTTGATAAAACAAAATTTTTGTATACTACTTCCCCACCGACGCAGCACCACAGTTTCTTTAGAAACTACCCCCTTCTTTCCATTCTTAGTTCGTCACAACAATGTAGTCCCCAGATTTGTTTCCAATTCTCTCTCATAATTATTAATGTAACAAAGTGCAAATGAGCGAATAAACTATTTGTATTTGTATTTGTCAGCTTTTTTCGAAATGAAGTAGTGACAATTGACCATGAAATTGTTTAGCAATAGTTTTAGAGGCTCGGCAAGGACTGTGGAGCTGATCTGGCCCCTCACCGAATTATCAGCATAAATATTGATCTACCATCTGAAGTGATTGTGGTCGAAACGGTTGGTCTTAAGAGTGGTGGATCCTCGATTCATTCCGAAACAATGAGCAATGGATTGGGAGTACGTCCTCACGTTCGGTGCGTGACAACCAGGCCGAGGGTGTTAAATTCCGACATCCTTAAACGCATTTACTTTTTCTCAGTTTAACTTCCGTGAATGCCGTAGAGGAGGAAGCGACGATGGAGCATACTGATTTTAAATAGGAAGGGTACGTGACTGACCTGAGGTTTCGACGTTCCCGTCGAACACCTAGAATCATTGCTAAAACTCCTTTATAATAATTTTTTTCATACAGATACGAAAAAAGCTCGTCATTTTTAATGAGCCTTGTTTGGTATATTTAGAACAATCATATGCATTTATTGCGTAAAGGACTCTTGGCAAAGCACATTCCCCAGCTTTTACCTACAATATATGCAACTGCATTTGAGCGTTGGTGTGAAATAATCGCATGTGAAGTACGTGACATCTGGTAGAGCTAAAATTAGGTCAAGACTTGACAGTCACTTGCGAATAGGGCAAAGGCAGGACTACCACCCTCGCTTAAGGAAGCGTGAATTGGAAAAAAAACTGGAAAACTAAAACAAAACAATTAAACATATCGTTAACGATGAACCGGGAAACATTGAACGGCATTTGAGTTGCGCATGTACATCGCTACCGTCTCTTAAGGAAGTCTCCACAACATCTGAACCTGGCTTCCGTCAATTCTCTTATAGCTTAGTAGTACAGCGTCAAACTTTTAATCGAACAGTCATAGACCATTCTCGGATATTTTTCAAGTATCCCTGCTGATGAGCAATCGTTAGTACCAAACACCTCTGCATTTCTGCCGGATTTCTCGCAAACGTATATTATGGGGTCAGTGACCGGTGAATAATGAGAAATGATCAGGAAAAGATTCATACATGGTTATTAAAAAACCTTTTTTGCACAGATTTAAGAAAGAAGCTTCAGAGGGCATATTGTGTTTACGAGTTCCGAGGCGCTATTTGGCAGTCATCGTTCCACTATATTGGCACTGGAGAACAAAATTGCTTCCTTTGATTTTGGGGAGAGACCTACCACTTATTTTTCCCAATCTCTCGCAGTTTTCGTCCCCTTCGCGAGCGGAAAAGGAAAGGAAACGGCTGCTACGCAGGCTATTTTGTAGGGTTAGAGTCTATTTGGTCCATTGCTTTCTGAGTTCTCCCAAAGGTTGCTTTAAGAGCTGCTTCGCGAACCAAATGAAAAAGCGAAACAAAAGACCAGAGAACCATTCACCCAATATTTATTTATTTTCTTTACAGCACTTTCTATTCTTAAATTTAGTTTTATCAACGGAGTTGATAATGTAAATTGGCTACCGTACAGACATTAGAAAAGCTGACGTTTCGAGCGTTAGCCCTTCGTCAGAGCGAATCCACTGACGAAGGGCTAACGCTCGAAACGTCAGCTTTTCTAATCTCTGTACGGTGGCCAATTTACATTATCAACTCCGTTGATAAAACAAAATTTTTGTATACTACTTCCCCACCGACGCAGCACCACAGTTTCTTTAGAAACTACCCCCTTCTTTCCATTCTTAGTTCGTCACAACAATGTAGTCCCCAGATTTGTTTCCAATTCTCTATCATAATTATTAATGTAACAAAGTGCAAATGAGCGAATAAACTATTTGTATTTGTATTTGTATTTGTCAGCTTTTTTCGAAATGAAGTAGTGACAATTGACCATGAAATTGTTTAGCAATAGTTTTAGAGGCTCGGCAAGGACTGTGGAGCTGATCTGGCCCCTCACCGAATTATCAGCATAAATATTGATCTACCATCTGAAGTGATTGTGGTCGAAACGGTTGGTCTTAAGAGTGGTGGATCCTCGATTCATTCCGAAACAATGAGCAATGGATTGGGAGTACGTCCTCACGTTCGGTGCGTGACAACCAGGCCGAGGGTGTTAAATTCCGACATCCTTAAACGCATTTACTTTTTCTCAGTTTAACTTCCGTGAATGCCGTAGAGGAGGAAGCGACGATGGAGCATACTGATTTTAAATAGGAAGGGAAGGGTGGGTGAGTGTACGTGACTGACCTGAGGTTTCGACGTTCCTGTCGAACACCTAGAATCATTGCTAAAACTCCTTTATAATAATTTTTTTCATACAGATACGAAAAAAGCTCGTCATTTTCAATGAGCCTTGTTTGGTATATTTAGAACAATCATATGCATTTATTGCGTAAAGGACTCTTGGCAAAGCACATTCCCCAGCTTTTACCTACAATATATGCAACTGCATTTGAGCGTTGGTGTGAAATAATCGCTTGTGAAGTACGTGACATCTGGTAGAGCTAAAATTAGGTCAAGACTTGACAGTCACTTGCGAATAGGGCAAAGGCAGGACTACCACCCTCGCTTAAGGAAGCGTGAATTGGAAAAAAATGGAAAACTAAAACAAAACAATTAAACATATCGTTAACGATGAACCGGGAAACATTGAACGGCATTTGAGTTGCGCATGTACATCGCTACCGTCTCTTAAGGAAGTCTCCACAACATCTGAACCTGGCTTCCGTCAATTCTCTTATAGCTTAGTAGTACAGCGTCAAACTTTTAATCGAACAGTCATAGACCATTCTCGGATATTTTTCAAGTATCCCTGCTGATGAGCAATCGTTAGTACCAAACACCTCTGCATTTCTGCCGGATTTCTCGCAAACGTATATTATGGGGTCAGTGACCGGTGAATAATGAGAAATGATCAGGAAAAGATTCATACATGGTTATTAAAAAACCTTTTTTGCACAGATTTAAGAAAGAAGCTTCAGAGGGCATATTGTGTTTACGAGTTCCGAGGCGCTATTTGGCAGTCATCATTCCGCTATATTGGCACTGGAGAACAAAATTGCTTCCTTTGATTTTGGGGAGAGACCTACTACTTATTTTTCGCAATCTCTCGCAGTTTTCGTCCCCTTCGCGAGCGGAAAAGGAAAGGAAACGGCTGCTACGCAGGCTATTTTGTAGGGTTAGAGTCTATTTGGTCCATTGCTTTCTGAGTTCTCCCAAAGGTTGCTTTAAGAGCTGCTTCGCGAACCAAATGAAAAAGCGAAACAAAAGACCAGAGAACCATTCACCCAATATTTATTTATTTATTTTCTTTACAGCACTTTCTATTCTTAAATTTAGTTTTATCAACGGAGTTGATAATGTAAATTGGCTACCGTACAGACATTAGAAAAGCTGACGTTTCGAGCGTTAGCCCTTCGTCAGAGCGAATCCACTGACGAAGGGCTAACGCTCGAAACGTCGGCTGTTCTAATCTCTGTACGGTGGCCAATTTACATTATCAACTCTGTTGATAAAACAAAATTTTTGTATACTACTTCCCCACCGACGCAGCACCACAGTTTCTTTAGAAACTACCCCCTTCTTTCCATTCTTAGTTCGTCACAACAATGTAGTCCCCAGATTTGTTTCCAATTCTCTCTCATAATTATTAATGTAACAAAGTGCAAATGAGCGAATAAACTATTTGTATTTGTATTTGTCAGCTTTTTTCGAAATGAAGTAGTGACAATTGACCATGAAATTGTTTAGCAATAGTTTTAGAGGCTCGGCAAGGACTGTGGAGCTGATCTGGCCCCTCACCGAATTATCAGCATAAATATTGATCTACCATCTGAAGTGATTGTGGTCGAAACGGTTGGTCTTAAGAGTGGTGGATCCTCGATTCATTCCGAAACAATGAGCAATGGATTGGGAGTACGTCCTCACGTTCGGTGCGTGACAACCAGGCCGAGGGTGTTAAATTCCGACATCCTTAAACGCATTTACTTTTTCTCAGTTTAACTTCCGTGAATGCCGTAGAGGAGGAAGCGACGATGGAGCATACTGATTTTAAATAGGAAGGGTACGTGACTGACCTGAGGTTTCGACGTTCCTGTCGAACACCTAGAATCATTGCTAAAACTCCTTTATAATAATTTTTTTCATACAGATACGAAAAAAGCTCGTCATTTTCAATGAGCCTTGTTTGGTATATTTAGAACAATCATATGCATTTATTGCCTAAAGGACTCTTGGCAAAGCACATTCCCCAGCTTTTACCTACAATATATGCAACTGCATTTGAGCGTTGGTGTGAAATAATCGCATGTGAAGTACGTGACATCTGGTAGAGCTAAAATTAGGTCAAGACTTGACAGTCACTTGCGAATAGGGCAAAGGCAGGACTACCACCCTCGCTTAAGGAAGCGTGAATTGGAAAAAAATGGAAAACTAAAACAAAACAATTAAACATATGGTTAACGATGAACCGGGAAACATTGAACGGCATTTGAGTTGCGCATGTACATCGCTACTGTCTCTTAAGGAAGTCTCCACAACATCTGAACCTGGTTTCCGTCAATTCTCTTAAAGCTTTGTAGTACAGCGTCAAACTTTTAATCGAACAGTCATAGACCATTCTCGGATATTTTTCAAGTATCCCTGCTGATGAGCAATCGTTAGTACCAAACACCTCTGCATTTCTGCCGGATTTCTCGCAAACGTATATTATGGGGTCAGTGACCGGTGAATAATGAGAAATGATCAGGAAAAGATTCATACATGGTTATTAAAAAACCTTTTTTGCACAGATTTAAGAAAGAAGCTTCAGAGGGCATATTGTGTTTACGAGTTCCGAGGCGCTATTTGGCAGTCATCATTCCGCTATATTGGCACTGGAGAACAAAATTGCTTCCTTTGATTTTGGGGAGAGACCTACTACTTATTTTTCGCAATCTCTCGCAGTTTTCGTCCCCTTCGCGAGCGGAAAAGGAAAGGAAACGGCTGCTACGCAGGCTATTTTGTAGGGTTAGAGTCTATTTGGTCCATTGCTTTCTGAGTTCTCCCAAAGGTTGCTTTAAGAGCTGCTTCGCGAACCAAATGAAAAAGCGAAACAAAAGACCAGAGAACCATTCACCCAATATTTATTTATTTATTTTCTTTACAGCACTTTCTATTCTTAAATTTAGTTTTATCAACGGAGTTGATAATGTAAATTGGCTACCGTACAGACATTAGAAAAGCTGACGTGTCGAGCGTTAGCCCTTCGTCACAGCGAATCCACTGACGAAGGGCTAACGCTCGAAACGTCAGCTTTTCTAATCTCTGTGCAGTGGCCAATTTACATTATCAACTCCGTTGATAAAACAAAATTTTTGTATACTACTTCCCCACCGACGCAGCACCACAGTTTCTTTAGAAACTACCCCCTTCTTTCCATTCTTAGTTCGTCACAACAATGTAGTCCCCAGATTTGTTTCCAATTCTCTCTCATAATTATTAATGTAACAAAGTGCAAATGAGCGAATAAACTATTTGTATTTGTATTTGTCAGCTTTTTTCGAAATGAAGTAGTGACAATTGACCATGAAATTGTTTAGCAATAGTTTTAGAGGCTCGGCAAGGACTGCGGAGTTGATCTGGCCCCTCACCGAATTATCAGCATAAATATTGATCTACCATCTGAAGTGATTGTGGTCGAAACGGTTGGTCTTAAGAGTGGTGGATCCTCGATTCATTCCGAAACAATGAGCAATGGATTGGGAGTACGTCCTCACGTTCGGTGCGTGACAACCAGGCCGAGGGTGTTAAATTCCGACATCCTTAAACGCATTTACTTTTTCTCAGTTTAACTTCCGTGAATGCCGTAGAGGAGGAAGCGACGATGGAGCATACTGATTTTAAATAGGAAGGGTACGTGACTGACCTGAGGTTTCGACGTTCCTGTCGAACACCTAGAATCATTGCTAAAACTCCTTTATAATAATTTTTTTCATACAGATACGAAAAAAGCTCGTCATTTTCAATGAGCCTTCTTTGGTATATTTAAAACAATCATATGCATTTATTGCGTAAAGGATTCTTGGCAAAGCACATTCCCCAGCTTTTACCTACAATATATGCAACTGCATTTGAGCGTTGGTGTGAAATAATCGCTGGTGAAGTACGTGACATCTGGTAGAGCTAAAATTAGGTCAAGACTTGACAGTCAGTTGCGAATAGGGCAAAGGCAGGACTACCACCCTCGCTTAAGGAAGCGTGAATTGGAAAAAAAACTGGAAAACTAAAACAAAACAATTAAACATATCGTTAACGATGAACCGGGAAACATTGAACGGCATTTGAGTTGCGCATGTACATCGCTACCGTCTCTTAAGGAAGTCTCCACAACATCTGAACCTGGCTTCCGTCAATTCTCTTATAGCTTAGTAGTACAGCGTCAAACTTTTAATCGAACAGTCATAGACCATTCTCGGATATTTTTCAAGTATCCCTGCTGATGAGCAATCGTTAGTACCAAACACCTCTGCATTTCTGCCGGATTTCTCGCAAACGTATATTATGGGGTCAGTGACCGGTGAATAATGAGAAATGATCAGGAAAAGATTCATACATGGTTATTAAAAAACCTTTTTTGCACAGATTTAAGAAAGAAGCTTCAGAGGGCATATTGTGTTTACGAGTTCCGAGGCGCTATTTGGCAGTCATCGTTCCACTATATTGGCACTGGAGAACAAAATTGCTTCCTTTGATTTTGGGGAGAGACCTACTACTTATTTTTCGCAATCTCTCGCAGTTTTCGTCCCCTTCGCGAGCGGAAAAGGAAAGGAAACGGCTGCTACGCAGGCTATTTTGTAGGGTTAGGGTCTATTTGGTCCATTGCTTTCTGAGTTCTCCCAAAGGTTGCTTTAAGAGCTGCTTCGCGAACCAAATGAAAAAGCGAAACAAAAGACCAGAGAACCATTCACCCAATATTTATTTATTTTCTTTACAGCACTTTCTATTCTTAAATTTAGTTTTATCAACGGAGTTGATAATGTAAATTGGCTACCGTACAGACATTAGAAAAGCTGACGTGTCGAGCGTTAGCCCTTCGTCACAGCGAATCCACTGACGAAGGGCTAACGCTCGAAACGTCAGCTTTTCTAATCTCTGTACGGTGGCCAATTTACATTATCAACTCCGTTGATAAAACAAAATTTTTGTATACTACTTCCCCACCGACGCAGCACCACAGTTTCTTTAGAAACTACCCCCTTCTTTCCATTCTTAGTTCGTCACAACAATGTAGTCCCCAGATTTGTTTCCAATTCTCTATCATAATTATTAATGTAACAAAGTGCAAATGAGCGAATAAACTATTTGTATTTGTATTTGTATTTGTCAGCTTTTTTCGAAATGAAGTAGTGACAATTGACCATGAAATTGTTTAGCAATAGTTTTAGAGGCTCGGCAAGGACTGTGGAGCTGATCTGGCCCCTCACCGAATTATCAGCATAAATATTGATCTACCATCTGAAGTGATTATGGTCGAAACGGTTGGTCTTAGGAGTGGTGGATCCTCGATTCATTCCGAAACAATGAGCAATGGATTGGGAGTACGTCCTCACGTTCGGTGCGTGACAACCAGGCCGAGGGTGTTAAATTCCGACATCCTTAAACGCATTTACTTTTTCTCAGTTTAACTTCCGTGAATGCCGTAGAGGAGGAAGCGACGATGGAGCATACTGATTTTAAATAGGAAGGGTACGTGACTGACCTGAGGTTTCGACGTTCCTGTCGAACACCTAGAATCATTGCTAAAACTCCTTTATAATAATTTTTTTCATACAGATACGAAAAAAGCTCGTCATTTTCAATGAGCCTTGTTTGGTATATTTAGAACAATCATATGCATTTATTGCCTAAAGGACTCTTGGCAAAGCACATTCCCCAGCTTTTACCTACAATATATGCAACTGCATTTGAGCGTTGGTGTGAAATAATCGCATGTGAAGTACGTGACATCTGGTAGAGCTAAAATTAGGTCAAGACTTGACAGTCACTTGCGAATAGGGCAAAGGCAGGACTACCACCCTCGCTTAAGGAAGCGTGAATTGGAAAAAAATGGAAAACGAAAACAAAACAATTAAACATATCGTTAACGATGAACCGGGAAACATTGAACGGCATTTGAGTTGCGCATGTACATCGCTACCGTCTCTTAAGGAAGTCTCCACAACATCTGAACCTGGCTTCCGTCAATTCTCTTATAGCTTAGTAGTACAGCGTCAAACTTTTAATCGAACAGTCATAGACCATTCTCGGATATTTTTCAAGTATCCCTGCTGATGAGCAATCGTTAGTACCAAACACCTCTGCATTTCTGCCGGATTTCTCGCAAACGTATATTATGGGGTCAGTGACCGGTGAATAATGAGAAATGATCAGGAAAAGATTCATACATGGTTATTAAAAACCTTTTTTGCACAGATTTAAGAAAGAAGCTTCAGAGGGCATATTGTGTTTACGAGTTCCGAGGCGCTATTTGGCAGTCATCATTCCGCTATATTGGCACTGGAGAACAAAATTGCTTCCTTTGATTTTGGGGAGAGACCTACTACTTATTTTTCGCAATCTCTCGCAGTTTTCGTCCCCTTCGCGAGCGGAAAAGGAAAGGAAACGGCTGCTACGCAGGCTATTTTGTAGGGTTAGAGTCTATTTGGTCCATTGCTTTCTGAGTTCTCCCAAAGGTTGCTTTAAGAGCTGCTTCGCGAACCAAATGAAAAAGCGAAACAAAAGACCAGAGAACCATTCACCCAATATTTATTTATTTATTTATTTTCTTTACAGCACTTTCTATTCTTAAATTTAGTTTTATCAACGGAGTTGATAATGTAAATTGGCTACCGTACAGACATTAGAAAAGCTGACGTTTCGAGCGTTAGCCCTTCGTCAGAGCGAATCCACTGACGAAGGGCTAACGCTCGAAACGTCAGCTTTTCTAATCTCTGTACGGTGGCCAATTTACATTATCAACTCCGTTGATAAAACAAAATTTTTGTATACTACTTCCCCACCGACGCAGCACCACAGTTTCTTTAGAAACCACCCCCTTCTTTCCATTCTTAGTTCGTCACAACAATGTAGTCCCCAGATTTGTTTCCAATTCTCTATCATAATTATTAATGTAACAAAGTGCAAATGAGCGAATAAACTATTTTTTATTTGTATTTGTCAGCTTTTTTCCAAATGAAGTAGTGACAATTGACCATGAAATTGTTTAGCAATAGTTTTAGAGGCTCGGCAAGGACTGTGGAGCTGATCTGGCCCCTCACCGAATTATCAGCATAAATATTGATCTACCATCTGAAGTGATTATGGTCGAAACGGTTGGTCTTAGGAGTGGTGGATCCTCGATTCATTCCGAAACAATGAGCAATGGATTGGGAGTACGTCCTCACGTTCGGTGCGTGACAACCAGGCCGAGGGTGTTAAATTCCGACATCCTTAAACGCATTTACTTTTTCTCAGTTTAACTTCCGTGAATGCCGTAGAGGAGGAAGCGACGATGGAGCATACTGATTTTAAATAGGAAGGGTACGTGACTGACCTGAGGTTTCGACGTTCCCGTCGAACACCTAGAATCATTGCTAAAACTCCTTTATAATAATTTTTTTCATACAGATACGAAAAAAGCTCGTCATTTTTAATGAGCCTTGTTTGGTATATTTAGAACAATCATATGCATTTATTGCGTAAAGGACTCTTGGCAAAGCACATTCCCCAGCTTTTACCTACAATATATGCAACTGCATTTGAGCGTTGGTGTGAAATAATCGCTTGTGAAGTACGTGACATCTGGTAGAGCTAAAATTAGGTCAAGACTTGACAGTCACTTGCGAATAGGGCAAAGGCAGGACTACCACCCTCGCTTAAGGAAGCGTGAATTGGAAAAAAATGGAAAACTAAAACAAAACAATTAAACATATCGTTAACGATGAACCGGGAAACATTGAACGGCATTTGAGTTGCGCATGTACATCGCTACCGTCTCTTAAGGAAGTCTCCACAACATCTGAACGTGGCTTCCGTCAATTCTCTTATAGCTTAGTAGTACAGCGTCAAACTATTAATCGAACAGTCATAGACCATTCTCGGATATTTTTTAAGTATCCCTGCTGATGAGCAATCGTTAGTACCAAACACCTCTGCATTTCTGCCGGATTTCTCGCAAACGTATATTATGGGGTCAGTGACCGGTGAATAATGAGAAATGATCAGGAAAAGATTCATACATGGTTATTAAAAAACCTTTTTTGCACAGAAAGACGTAACAAGGATCTCAGGGATTAGTTATATTCAGCCCCATTACATTTGAATACAATAATAAAGCTATAGCAGCTTTTGAATGGCCTTCCTTTGGAGCTGAGATTGTGCAAGTCTGTGAGTAATTTTAAAACACTAAATACTCAAGAAGGCTTCTTGTAGAGACAAATTTTACACGTTTAACGTTCGTGATATGCATATTTTTAGCTCTAGGTCTTAGATTAACTTAATTTGCAACAAAAAAACGCAAGGTGACACACCATATTACCACCAACCTGGTGTGGTCAACACATCACGTATGCAAGGCCGACACAGCTGTCCATGGCTGCCCATTGACCACGTGAAATGGTTGTGTGCATGCGTGATGTGTTGGCCACACGGGCTGGTGTCGTGGTGTGTCACCTGTTGTTTTGTTGTAATTTAATTTAGCATTATTCTTGACGTTTTTGGGACTTTGTTAAGTTTAATTATTATAATTGTTGGAAATGTAAAGCTCTTGATAACAATAATTATCAATATTATTATGAATATTATTAACAAAATCGCTATTACTATTATGATTATTATTATTATTATTATTATTATTATTATTATTATTAACAAAATGAAAAACATGTTTAAGCCATAGCGCTGAAACCACTGACAATGATTTTCACAAGAGAGCTGAAATGGGTAATTGACGGCGAGGATCAAGTTAACAACCAGGAAATATCGCACGTCCAACAAATGGTATAAAAATGGTCTAATCGCTAACAGAATTCGTCTTCCGAGTGGAATAGCTGTAAAAGCTCTGACAGAAGAAGAAAGAAGAAACTCATCCACCGTCGTGCCTTTTTCAACAGAAGCAAACTAACATGGTAAGTATACGTCAAATTTTCTTTCCTAAACATGAAACTTTTGATCAAGTTCTTCTTCAAGAAAAACGAGAGATGCGTCGATTTTCCTCATGGAAGTTTATTTCATTTCTTTTTCCTTTCAACAGGAGTTCAAAGGGTTTCTCTTGTGCTTTGCGTTCTTTTTTGTCGTCGCATCGGGCGCTACAGTTTGTAAATGTGGAGAGGAACAGAAGAAGGTAACGTCTAGTATTTGCAATAAAGAATGACTAGACCAATGCAGTTTCATTGTTTTTAGAATATAAATAACTTGTTTATCTTCTCCTGAATCAATCCCGACAGCTGCGATAGCGGCATCCTGAGCATAAAAATTCTTGCAACACATTCTTAAAGAGCCTTACTCACCCAATTTACCTTGCGCGCCCACTTTACTTTGACTGATCACTGTATTGATGAGACGAGACCAAGGTTTAAAACTTTTACTGTCATAAGCTTATCGGAGTTTTACAGCTGGTTACTCGAGACGTTGAGATGACAAGTTAAAATATAGTTCGAAATCTGGAGAAATAATCGTAATACCAAATATTAATGATTGTAGGCTGAGTTAAATTCAAACATAATCAAAATAGTTACCCATTGGTCCGTCCGATAGTCTTCATTCAATAGCAAAAAGAAACCAATTACAATTAGTAACGTAATGTCTGTCGTTGCTAATTATACAGATTAGCGATTGTTGTTTAAGCGAGACGTGAAGAGACGTGAAGCTCTCCCTTTAATTCATAGTCATCAAAACTGTTTTTATGTAAATAACTAGCAGTAATCATAAATTATAGAGCGTCGCCTGGAAGGCCAAAGGCACCTTTATCGGTTCCCATAAAGTATCTTCGGCCCTCCCAGGGGTTTTGGGGAACAAGGGAACGTGGCTAATTTGAACGGGGAAAAAGGGGAACAATGTCAAAATATTTTAGGGAACAAGGAAACAAAAACAATTTTAGGGATCAAAAAGGTGGGAACAAGTTTGAGAGTAATTCGGGGAACAAGGGAACACAAGCGTATATTTGGGAGGGCCTCCATCTTAATCCATTTACTCCTAGACTGGGTTATGGGGAGTTGGAAGGAAACTTCCGATTCTTTCTCCACCCGTTAGCAACCCTCCTTTCAAATTTCAGAGATATGGACCGATCCACGAATATTATATGATTTTTTAGCGACGTGGCGAAAGGTCAACAGATTACGGGCAATACGCTATGACAATTGTCAAACATATTCACAAAACAAGAACATAATTCTGAAAGCTTATTCTACGCAGAAAGTAGGGAGGTAACCCGACCGAAGGTTTGATCACACCACGAAGAATATCGAATACTAACAGGATAAATTCACGCTAACCTTCATCTGACATAAATATCCTCCACAATTGCAAGAAAAACCATCCAGGTTTTAACTTGGCTCTAAAGAAGTTCTCTATGGAAATTCCCTACCATTTGCGAGCATCGTTCCGTTTCCGTAAGCAGCGCAAATTGTGGTCAAGCGTCAAAACTGACAGATTTTTCCTTTATCACATCCGTAATCTGAAGAAAAACTTCAATCAGGGAAATTTGAGCTCGCTCCTCAAAGATAAAGAATCTTGACACGTTGTGGTTAATCTCGTCTTTTCAAGTGCGTACATGATTACCAAATTCAAAATTTGGTGGAAACAATATTTGTCGGGATTTTTGGTTGAGCTAAACAAAATTTGTCAGCCTACTAGTGCGTACGGTGACTATGTAATTTTGTCCGCAATTTCGACTGAAATTCTCTGTTTCTTTCCCCCCACCCCCTCCCCCCCGGCGTGGACACCACTTTCGTCTCGCTCGAAGGCGATCTTCGGAAAAGTAGAGAATCATGTCATTTCAACCGTTTCCGATAAAAACTGGCCAGTTATTGGCTATTTGCCATATCTCGTTATTGGAGAAATTTCGGGGCGAATTCCGTTCCGAACGGAAAAAGAGAACTACCTCTAGAGGTTGTCTACAATTTCCGAAAAATTTTCTGGAAAAGTGCCGTACCATTTGACCTCAAACGTGTACCATTTTCGCATGGAAAACCGCTTGTCAAGAATACGTTTTTCGAATCCTTTCTCAAAAAAAAAAAAAAAAAAAAGTCAAAAAGGTAAATTGTCAAAAATACGGATTTAGATACACCCGGAGTTTGGGTTTTGTGGATTCATGATCCCTTTTTCGGATTTCGCCATTTTGGATTCAGAAATCGGATTTGGATTTTCCCAAAAAAGCGCACCCTAAGATAGCACGATCTTTCCAGAACAAATTTCTAAAACTAACCTTTTTTACAGCGAAAAATATTAATTCCAGAACATACACAGTCACTAAACGGTCTGCAGCAATATGCTACTGAAGAGTGTAATGTTCCCCGACAACACTATCCCTGTCATATAGATTCTTAGCCTCATTGGTTTCCCTTGCAGAAATCAGTGTCGGAGTTCGCCGTTAAACTAAACGATGGAAGGAAAGAAATCGACGAAAAGATTACAGTCGATACCGAAAACGAAACAGAGACCTTCCACCTTGAGGACGATGACACTGGCAACATTCATGAAGTTTTGTTCGATTTCAGGCGGGTTAGTAGAGTAGTAGAGTAACCCCGAAAGACAGAGGGATCCTCTTTCATTTTTATTTCTTTTTTCAACTTATCCATTCCTCTATTTCCCTTAATTATTTTCTTTCTTCGTCCTGAGTAATTAGGGAACTTTAGCAACCTCAACAAAAACGTCACGTTGTTCGATAGTAACTATTTTTATACCAATGTCGTTGTGCAATGTTGACAACCTAACCTGCGACCACTTGGTAGGAACGCCAATCATAAATAGGAAGGGTAAGAGAGGACGTCTTGCTACGGCAACGAAGTCAGTCTTCACTTCAAAAAAAAACTTCGCGCTGTCTTAACTGAGTTCTTGCGATTTTTCCATCGTGTTCACTTAAGTTGTACCTTATGGGCGAAGTATCAGAACTAAAAAAGAGAAACTAAACTTGTTACTTTCACTTTGTCGTTTTGCAGAACGGCGAGTGAATATTTTAGGCGTTTCCGTAGCCGTTGTCGTTTCTCAAACTCTCTAATAGTTAATCAACCAACTCTAATCAAAGATAAGCGCAAAAGCCTTCCCAATTTCAATCCACATTAACTTATCGTCTGCAGATTGACTATTTTTTTCATCATATGTAACCATAGGTAACCCAAGCTCTAATTTGCACAATAGCGAATTGCAAGCCAATTATAGGGTTTACTATGGGCAAAAATGGATAGAACTTGAAGACAAAATTAGGAATAACTTTTCAAAACAAAATTCTCACCTAAAATTCCTTTGTAGTTTCTTTTGTGTCTTGTGCGGTTTTTAGGTCGATTTGAAGCGATTTTGTGGAATTTCTGTTCTAACTGCTTTTCTCTCTATTATACCTTCCCAAGGTAGGAGAGTGCGCCAGGGGAAGCTACCAAATCTGTTGAAGGAAAACAGCCATAAATTCGTTCCAAAGGCTCCGATCGCATCAACATTTCACGTGGACCACGTCAGGTAGCAACAGAACGCATCCATAGACCATAGTAGGTTTCAGGGGACCATTACCGTAAGGCAAGAGTGAGTTAGCTAAGAGTGTTGTTATGCCATGGGTGGGCTCCCTACCACAGTCACAAATGAGTCTAATTTTGGAATATCCGTTCCCGCGAAAATCTGTTGTCATGTCCCTGAAAAAACATGCAGAAGCAGTCACGCGTGACATGGCCTCTTCTGATTGGTTAAAATTGGCGGCCCTTTGTGTTTTTCACGCGCAAAATCCATTTGTGACTGTGCTGGGGCAAAACCGCAAAGTGATGGATCAACACTCTTATCTAATTCACTCTTGCGTAAGGATGGAATTATTCCTGAATAATAACCACGATCTTTTCCGTCGAGATCCACCGAAATACGCTTGACTCAAATCCCTCGTACCCCAACCGTTTCAATTTTTCTTAGCGACCCGGCTTATGAGTCAAATTACTCACCCGGTGACCAAGGGTCAACATGATCCCATGAACAATCGCTGTTTCTTTACGCCATTCAATCCACAGGGTAACATCTGAAAAACTGACTTTGCAACTAAAGAGCAAATATCCTGCAAAGGTTGGTCAAGACAACGTGAACATAGGCGTTGTTGCTTGCAATATTTCGGCTGGCCAACTAAAGAGCATTTAATTGATTGGGTGATTAATTGAATGGCGCAAAGAAGCAGCGATTCTTGACCTTTGGCCACTGGGTGACTAAGTAAAGTGACTCAGTCACAGGCTGGGTCGCTAAGCTAGGAGAGATTTTCGATGTAACTGGAAGAAAAAGATTGTGGTTATTATACAGGAATAATTCCCTCCTTACGTTAATAGTCCTCTGAAACCTACGATGAATGTGTTCTTTTATTAACTGCGTGAAATTTTGATGCGATCGGAGCCTTTGCAACGAATTTATGACTGTTTTCCGTGAATGGATTCGGTCGCATCTTCTGGCGCACTCTCCTATCTTGGGAAGACATAATAGAGAGAGAAGAATTTGGAACAAAAACTCCACGAAATCGCTCCAAATCGACCTTGAAACCACACAAGACACGAAAGGAACTACATCTACATCTACCTACAAGATCTTGCAAAATCTTAAAGAGACATGACGCGGGTGGTCGGCAGGACTGGTTAGCGCAGTAGTTTCGTTTTAAAAGCAAAGGAGTTAAGGTGAGAAAATTTTATCGAAAAATCAATCCTAATTTTGCTCTCAAATTTCGTTACATTTTTTCCCATACAAACCCTTGTAATTTTTTTCGTTATTATGCAAATTAGTGCTTGGGGTTCCCTATGATGTAACTACACATAATTGTTAACGAAGAATGTCCCCTTTTCCGTATCGGGAGTCTATTCAGGGGAGAGGTGGGGAGGGAAAGGGAAAGATCTCCTGTGATGGAAGTGAATGAACCACTGTATCAAGAAAAAATTAGAGATAAATACAACATTCTCAATCACTATACTTTATACACATAAGAATTCGCCGCAAAAATTGAACATCCTGATTTGTTCAACCCCGCGCTTTAGCCACGTTAACTCTCGTTTTATATTCTTTAAAATGGTTACCGGCTAAGTTCAGAATTCATTTCAAGGTTTTGGTAATACCTAATTACTTTTCAGGTCATGCGTGGTCTAGCACAAGAGTATATATGTAATCTTCTTCACATTAAGAATCCATCCACATATGGCCTTCGCTATAATTCTGAAGTTTTGTTAGTACTCCCGTCTATGAAACGAAAAAGACACTTGGTGACAGGGCTTTCACTACTGCTACACCATCACTCTGGAATAAGTCGCCGAGTGCAATAAGGGAGGAGGATAATTTCTAACGTTTTAAGTCCAAATTGAAACCATTTTGTATGCATAGCTCTTGATATTTCAAAGACTTTTATTTACCTTTTAAAATTTTTAATGTTTTAGCTTTGTTAACGTTGTAAAGCGCATTTGATCATATTTACATGCTAATTTCCGCTATTAAAATATTTAACAATTATTGGACGAGGTTGAGCAAAATATCGTGATTTGTCAGTGACGAGCAGAGACACTGACAAATCACGATATTTTGCGATAACCGAGGTCAATAATTGTTTTATCATTCGATCACTGACTTCGTTTTTTGTTTTTGTTTTCGTTTCCGAGAAGCCGTAAGCCCGCGCTGCCTTGCAGAGTCGAGTAATGGCACAGATCAATTGGTTTCTTTCTCAGCATAATTATATTTGTAGACTTCAAATTGTACTTACAGTCAAACGTTCAATAACACTAGGAATCAACAAAGCTGAAGAATTTCACATTTTTCAAAGCGTATCCCGACAAGTGAAGCTTTGTTGTAAAGCTCGCCATTCTTTTTTCTGGCTTCAGCATAAAATCTCTTCAGTACATATGCATTCGCCAACTTGTCCTTCGCGTCGATGACACAAGTGACTCTTCGTCTACCTTTCTTTCCTTGAGATACTCTCGAAATACGTTGAGTGCAACTTTTGTTCCTTTCTTAGTATCAAAACTGTTCGTTCGATCAACTAAAGATGTCGAATCATTCTCTGACAGGTCGGGGAACCGATCGGCCATTTTCTCACAAGAGCGTGATTTCAATTGCGCATGAGCAGAATATTATTTGCAGCAAAACACTTATTTGTAGGCAGTTATTTGCAGGTCACGTGGTGGGCTCTCGGCCAATGAAAAGGAAGGACAAAATGCATCGAATGATAATTGTTATTATTGCAAATCCGAATTTGATATTGATGGCATGTAGTCAACTAAGCTCATAAATTTTCTAATTTCGTTTACTATTTAAAAGCCCGGAGAAAATGATCAAATATTGCCGGCTTACAATGTTGGACGTTGGGCCTAACGTAAAAACAACTTTGGCCAACAATAATTGCAAAATACCGGTGAAACGTCGTTCAACATGATATGTTAAAGTCTCCAACATAACTGTGACTATGGTCAATGAAGATAGAAAAGGGGCTTGAGCAGAGTGATAACTATGATAATTACTTACTCATTATCACAACCATTATTAATATCATTCAGTAGCATTTCATTATGAAGATTGTTTTCTGTTGTCCACCAACGCAGGACTTGTCCATGTATCGAATCCCTCATCGCAAAGTTTGTCTCCTGAGAACCTCTACGGATAGGTAACCAAAGCCTGGGGACTTGATCAAAGAACTTGAGTCGGTGAGTACCACCCCAGGTTAACAGACCCTTCTCCAAAATGGCGAGCGAAAATTCAAATAAGTCAAAATGAAAAATTAATACCAGAAATGGAAAGAGCATCTTTATTTTAGTAACCCTGCAAAGTTTCGGCGTATCGGGTGTAATATGAGCTGAGAAAATGTAAGTTGAAAAATGAAAAATGTTCAGACGTTTTTATGATTGGGGGTATGGCGTATATGTTGTGGTTTAATTTTGTTTTAGGTTAGCTTTGTTTTCAAACCAGTTAAAATTTTTAAAACTGGTTTAATAGCATATTTGAATGTCTTTCTGTACTTACTTTTATGTGAGTATGTATAAAATAAACTAGAGAAATCATTTTAAGGTTATTATGATGGATTGATGTCTTTGATGCTATCTTAAAGACAATAATAATATTATTATTCATTGCATGTGAACAATAATTTTTAGTATTTGGGGTTAAATGCTCAGCTTAGTGATGAGTTAGGCACTAATCTCACTTTCAATTATTTCAAAGAAATTTCCTTTACATTCAGCTTGTAAACAAGCCATTTTGCAAAATGACTAATTTCCTTTCAAGATAAACTGTAGTTTATTTTAATAAACTACAGTTTATATTTTAAATAGAATATTGTAACAGTACAAATAATACCGTTGTTACGTTTAATGGTAATGTTGTTACTTAATGAGAGACAAATGTTTATGAATCTTGTATTATACAAGTCAAATTATATTGCCAAAAAGAATTCTTAAAGAATATCACTGTTTTTTTCATTATGAAAAGTAGTCCTACTTGTGAAAGACAGAAAAGTGTTTAGCTCTGACGAAGGGCTAACCCTCAAAACGTCAGCTTTCAAATTTCTTTACATTTTCTCAGCTGATATAATACCTAATGCACTGAAACTTGCAGGGTTACCAAAGTAAAGGTGCTCTTTCTATTCCTTGTATCACTGTTTCATTCAGTTTAATTTTAACTCATTCAAATCCGCTGCCGCCATTTTGGAGAAGGGTCTATTTGCTACGTGAAAATATCAGTCACCCACACACCCTTCTTATGTTTAGTGCCGTGTCAGACAAAGGGCCGCCCTGTTTGTCTCCCAAACTTGTGAAAGGAATAATGAATTTTTTTTCCTCCATGAACAGTAGCTTTTTTCAGTAGATTTTCGAGGAATCAGCACCTTTTATTTTCCACAGGACGCCCAGAAGGGTCCCACCCGGGAAGAGCCTAAGGAAACGATTAAGTACGTGCGTGGTGATCCTGTTGATGATCGCTCATTTCTTAGCGATGAGATGGCTAACATGTGCGCTAAACTTCCCATTTACTACTTGGTGCCAGAGAGTGTTACTGTGGATGTAGAAGAGCAAAAAATTGCAAAAAGTAAGTTGTTTAAATGTAAATGTAATCATTCACAACAATTGGTTAGCATTTAGTGGATGAGGTCGAGTATGATTTGAAGAATAATGAAGCCCGAGTGACGAGGGTGTTATCCGCGAGGCCAAAGGCCCCAGCCTTGTCTAAAGTGTAAAGTAACTTACAACATGGCAGGTGGCAAACTCAGTAACGACGTCCATAATCGGTAAAGCATCTCTGTAGTATATTTTGTCGTTATTTCTTTCAAGGGAAACACTGAGGAGTCAATTACAGACAAGCGGAAAGTAGCCAAAGTGATTAAGCGTTCAACGCGACGTCACTATTCCTTTATTCGTACACTTATTACAAAAATATTTACAAAGAAAGTAGGGAAAATTAATTAAGATTAAGTAGAGTACTGGCTGCGCCGAATAACCAGAAGTGAAAGAGGGGCTGGGCAACCAAGCATGAATGCATTTACCAAAACGTCACCTCCTTTATCTTCATGTAAGATTTCCCTTCCCCACATATGGCGCCGTCCTTCATTCCCAGTTGCTTCACGGTTGTTTTACAATTGGTTCCACGACTTCAGCTTACGCTCACAAACAAAAATTCTGATAGCTTTTAAGTTTTTGAATATTTCCTCAACATCCCCGGTCATTTTCGTAGGGTTCCCCCGGAAATAAAGACAATCTTTCGTTTACTTGCCAAGATGAATGTTAGTTTTTCGTCGGCAATTGTCATTCCCGTGAGCTCTGGCAACTAGTAGGGACTTTAATATGACAACGACGTGAATGATAACGCCTCTATAGCCAGACAATAGCATTTCATAAGCAAACGTGCATTTTTGTATTTTTCGTTACTGTTTTCTTCAAATCTGTAAGGGATAGTGACCAAACCGCAAGTTCTATGAAAGACGGTGGCATACAAGGGCAAGTTTTGAAATTTAAACAAAATTCTTGCCAAAAAAGTTAGCAGGTATTGTGACTAGTGTTTAGGAGTTGAATAATTTAGAACATTTCACGATAAAGATCTTACAATTTTCGAAGATCGGTTGACGTTGCCGTCGTTGATCTTAAGCTTTCTGTTTAGGAGGATGTCGGGAGTCAGTAAGAGTTTATACTTTCTTTAACAAAAGATCCGCTGAATCGAGATCATCTCGAAAAGTTATTCAACTTCTCGGAAATATTGAGTTGACTGCAAGTAATTCCTATTATCATTCGATGTATTTTTTCCTTCCTTTTCATTGGCCGAGAGCTCACCACGTGACCTGCAAATAGCTGTCTACAAATAACTGTTTTGTAGCAATTTATATTCTGCTCATGCGTGAAAATGGTAGTTCGCTTCCCTGAGCTTTCAGAAAAAGATTTCATTGTTGGGAATTGTGAAAAATAAAGTTAACTCAGTCATCAAATGATAAAACAATTATTGAACTCGGTTATCGCAAAATATCGTGATTTGTCAGTGTCTCGCAGATCAATTATTTGCCTCAGCCTTCGGCTTCGGTAAATAATTGATCTGCTCGCCACTGGCAAATCACGATATTTTGCTCACGGTCGTCCAATAATTGTTAATTATTCGACGACCGGGTTTAAGAGACAAACGAGGATATTCTCAGTTTTACGAAGTACTTTGATGGCCTCGCCATACACTAACGTCATACAAATTGCTTTTCTTTTCTATTTAACAGGAAGGAAAAGGAATCCTCTCTTGTGTACCTATCTTCTGCCGTGTGCAATTATCATCATTGCCCTGTAAGGTCGTTCCCAAGTCTAAAATGGTTTCGAAGGTGAACTTCGAGTCAGTCTAGGCAGAATTTAATATTGAGTCGACTGATTTGTGAAGTATACTTAAATTACAATTACCTGTTCGGGCAATGAAGATAAACTGGCTAAAATTACTTTTTTTATAATGTAATTTAGAAAGAAAAGTCAAATAAAGCCACTTTAGATCTCAGTGTGATAGTTTTGACCCAAGAGTTGGGAATCTGAGATATGTCCACACTGATGCACGGAATTAGATGCTCGACACCGGATTTTGTGCTAGGCTCCCAGACAGTCGAAAAAGAGGAAAAACTGCGAGCGAAAAACGAATGGGGGCCTGGGAAAGAGGGAAAAAATGCGTGCGGAAAACGAGTGAAGGCTTGGGTCGAGGCCTCGACCCAAGCTCCCACTCGCGTTTCACACGCAGTTGTTTTCGCTTTCCCGGCTATCTGGGAGCCTGGAACAGGGTCGATTTTGATAAGCGTCACGAGGTGTTCCCTTGCTCTCCTCCCCAGGTTTCAGGGAAGATGTATGGGTTATTGACCAAACGTGAGGTCAAGATGGCTGGATATTGGCCAAATTCTTTTTTCGCCTGTTTATGGACCAAGACGAAGTCGAGGTCCATAAACACGCAAAAAGAGAACGAGGCTAATATCCAGCCAACCTGACCGAGCAGGCTTGGTAAATAAAGGATTTATTACATGGGATAAAACACCAAAAAAAGATCTTTGATCTTCGGCCCCAAGCGAGAAATCCTGAGCGGGCAAGATAGCTCCATCGGGATTTGGTTCATCTTGTCCGCTCACGGACTTACTCATATAATAAAGACAAATAATGTCACAATGTGTCCGGCACCAAACTCCAATCCTCAGCTGAAGATAAACAGCTGCATTTACCTTCAACCCTTACACTGACTTATATTGGTGGAAGTGGGTAACAAATGCTTACAAGAGTGAATTAGATAAGTGTGTTGATCTATCACTTTGCGGCCTTGCCCCAGCACAGTCACAAATGGATTTATTTACAGATACACTTTAATTGTGTGCGAAAGAAAGGCCGCCAATTATAACCAATCAGAAGAAGCCATGTCACGCGTGACTGCTTCTGCCATGTTTTTTTCATGGCCATGACAAATGATTTTCGCTGGAGTGGGTATTCTAAAAATACACTCATTTCAACGGTGACTGTACCACCCATGCCATAACAACACTCTTATCTAATTCACTCTTGATGTTTAGAAATAAAGGAACACCTCGTGTTGGATATCAAAATATAATTACGTGCCTTTTTGGACGGTGGGGTATCTGAAGCAAGAACGACGACCAGGGTTATGAGAAAGGAACAACGGCATCTGAAAATACGACTTCGTGTTAGTGTAGCAATCATTTACCGATAATTCCAAGTTATTAGGGCTTTGACTTTCTTTTTCAAAACCGAATTGTGAAGCAACTATTCAATGGAGTTTGTATGAACTGCGTGGAAGATGAGATAACAAATTGAAAATTTAGCATCGATTGCTCAGACAACGCACGTCCTTCACATAATCTAAAACCTGGTATGCTGAAGTCCAATTCCAATGTAATAAGCCCTAGCTGAATTTTTCCGGCACGCCTCCCAAAGCCCGTTTCCGCTAACAGATAAATAGGTCACGGTCCGGCGGAAAACGGACTTTTCTCGCTTGTAGCGCGCCATTTTTAACCGACCAGTTTTCTGGTCGGTGGTGTGCCGGGGGTGTGTCAGAGGAACACGTCGATTGCTCTCGAGGTGAAGAAGTCTGAGGAAAATGAACGTGCTGGAGGCGATAAACGCCGGTCTAACTAAGCTTGGTTTCAAGGAAATTCGAAAGAATCAACGGAAAGTTGTAGATGCTTACGTTGGCGGCCGAGATGTTTTGATGGTTGCGCCGACCGGCTCAGGGAAAAGTCTCACGTTTCACATCACTCGGTTTGTACTGGATTTTTACAAACATGTACCCCGCGAGCAGGAGTCTCTTTCGATCTTGAAGTTCGAAAGAGACTCTGCTCGCAGGGTAACAAACATGGAGAAAGAGATCTTGTAGACACAGTTTTCCTTGTTATTTTCCCTTTGGTTTCACTAACGAAAGATCAAGTGTCGGTCCTTAGCGAGAAAGGGGTCAAAGCTGTTGTCTTGGGCCCAGAAACTTCGAATTCCGAGACAGATTTAAGAAAGAAGCTTCAGAGGGCATATTGTGTTTACGAGTTCCGAGGCGCTATTTGGCAG
>NC_090891.1:41182925-41190425 GCF_036669925.1 Montipora capricornis | reverse complement strand
TCATTTTCAATGAGCCTTGCATTTATTGCGCAAAGCCATGAGTGTAAAGGACTCTTGGCAAAGCACATTCCCCAGCTTTTATCTACAATATATGCAACTGCATTTGAGCGTTGTTGTGAAATAATCGCTTGTGAAGTAAATGACATCTGGTAGAGCTAAAACTAGGTCAAGACTTGACAGTCACTTGCGAATAGAGGAAAGGCAGGACTACCACCTTGTATAAGGAAGCGTGAATTGGAAAAAAATGGCAAACAAAAACAAAACAATTAAACATATCGTTAACGATGAACCGGAAAACATTGAACGGGATTTGCGTTGCGCATGTACATCGCTACTTTCTCTTAAGGAAGTCTCCACAACATTTGAACCTGGCTCCCGGCAATTCTCTTATAGCTTACTAGTAGTACAGCGTCAATCTATTAACCGAACAGTCATAGACCATTCTCGGATATTTTTCAAGTATCCCTGAGCAATCGTTAGTACCAAACACCTCTTCATTTCTGCCGGATTTCTCGCAAACGTATATTATGGGGTCAGTGACCGGTGAATAATGAGAAATGATCAGGAAAAGATTCATACATGGTTATTAAAAAACCTTTTTTACACAGAAAGACATAACAAGGATCTCAGGGATGAGTTATATTCAGCCCCATACAATAATAAAGCTATAACAGCTTTTGAATGGCCTTCCTTCGGAGCTGAGATTGTGCGATCTTAAAACGCTAAATACTCAAGAAGGCTTCTTGTGGAGACATATTTTACACGTTTAAGTTCGTGATATGCATGTTTTTAGCTCTAGGTCTTAGATTAACTTAATTTGCAACAAAAAAAGCAAGGTGACACACCATAATACCACCAACCTGGTGTGGTCAACGCATCACGTATGCAAGGCCGAAACAGCTGTCCATGGCTGCCCATTGACCGCGTGAAATGGTTGTGCACATGCGTGATGTGTTGGCCAAACGGGTTGGTGTCGTGGTGTGTCGCCTTGCTTTTTTGTTGTAATTTAAATTTAGCATTATTCTTGACGTTTTTGGGACTTTGTTAAGGATCTCAGGGATTAGTCATATTCAGCCCCATTACATTCGAATACAATAATAAAGCTATCGCAGCTTTTGAATGGCCTTCCTTTGGAGCTGAGATTGTGCAAGTCTGTGAGTAATCTTAAAACACTAAATACCAATCCGGCCTATTTATTACCGACTACAAATCAGTCTATTTTCCGTGGTCTTTCTATTATGATCTTTTCGCTGTTTTTTGTCACCAGTATTCAGCCTGTTTTGTTGTGATCATGCTTGCTCTTTCTTCCGCTGCTCGTAACTATAATTTCGCCCCTTTATTCAGTTCGGGATATTTCTTGCTCTCTCTCTCTTTTTATTTGTCGTGTTGTCAGTCGCTCGCTTTCATGTTGAGCTTTGTTTACTCGTCGGCTGCCTATTGGTTTCCTCTCTCTTTCTCCTTCTCTTCTTTCCTCGTTGTACGACATATATAAAAAAGCCTCGGGCTTGGCCTTTTTTTTCCATTTTATTACAACTACAAAAAGGAACATTAATATACGCACATTAAAGCTAGAATTACATACATTTTAGAACTAAAAAAAAATTAAATAAATAAAATAAATCAATTAATAAATATAAGTCTTACTACCATGTTAATAATTACATTCCACTATTACAATCGTATATTCTAAAGTTATTACACACGCACAAAGATAACGTTACAAATAGTAACATTTGATATAATAATAGTAATAATAATACTTATTTATAATGCTCAGAGGTAAACTGTATACAGTAATGACGATTAATTATATAGATTTAGCCAAACCTAAATGCGGAGCTCCCGTTTCTAACAATAGAAAGCAATATAGTATTCATGGAAATAATCATGCTTCTGCATAAAATACAAAATTAATCGTCATTACTGTATACAGTTTACCTCTGAGCAGACAGCAGTAAACAAACAAGCCTTGCAAACAATAACCAACCGTTTCAATCAACAGTTAAAACTGAAATTACATACACAGTAATCTCTTTCCCAACATTAACAAATCAAAAAGCGCAGATTTATAATTTTGTCCCTCTTGGGGAAAATATGCGCTTTTTTATTGGTTAATTTGATTTGATCAAATTCCAATGATGCATGAAATGTGTCCACATCATCTGGCGATAACAAAGACCTGAGCGAAGCTTGAAAATCGAGCAGGATGTCGAGGTTGTAGAGCGGTGTAAATTTGATGATTTTTGGCACGATGCTAGTAAATTATCGACTTTCTACGTGCCTAAGGTTGGGAGGGGAGCGACCTTTGGAAATGGGAGAAATTCGGCTAAACTCTGGAGGCACTCGGCCTTGAGCGGTCTTGGAAGTTGCTCGCCTAGTCCATTTATATTGTATGTGACGACGCGTGTGATCTGAAGAGGAAATCGAAGCGTCCCAAAAACCCATCAAATCACTCAACGCAGAAAATAGTAGGTGAGTGAACTTTATTTATCTAGCTGTCCATAAAATGAGTTTTGGAAAAGAAACATCGCGATTTGAACTTTGTATATGGAACATTTTCCTTGATTAGTTGAATCGGCCGTTACAACCGTCTCAAAATAACGTGACGTCACGCGCTCTCGCATCCTAAGGGTTGTCTGCCTATGATTCAGACGTCGAACATTTCATGTCCCGAATTTCATGTATAAACCATGTTTTGCCTTCTACATGAAAATCGCTGACGAAATCAATTGGTTTTCTTGGTAATGGCTTTGGAACTGCTGTGGATCGGGTAAGTTCGACTTCTGAATCAACAGGCGTACTTTTCGTAATTTGTATCGGTCGAACTCAAATTGAGTTCGGCTCATGAAAAGTAAGCAGCGTCTGAATCGGGCCTAAGGCATCAAATATTATTTGCTCATAGTTCAGTTAACGCTTACCTTTTTGCTTGAGTTGTTGTAAGGATTTCCTTGCTTTGGATCAGCAGTTAAAGAGTAAACAAACGAAAAAGTCGTCAGCACAAATTTGTGTCTATTGATTCGACCTTGAATAAAACCGCCGAAAGACCCGCCCGAAACGTCGAAATCTGTAGGAGCTGCACCGGTGACTGCTGACCAAAACGGCTCACTAGTTTCCAGTCTGTTCTCTAGTGTGTTATCCAAGATGGCGGCGGATGACAATCTTTCTTTCTTAGTTCGTCGTCCAATTAAAAACGAAAAAACCAGCAAGATTCAGAGCGGCCTCATCGTATTAACCCTCACTAAAATATGGAAAGACTCCGGCCTTCATTAACAGGATTTTAATCCTGTAAAACTGTTGACTTGGAGGGGAGTATAATTTACTCTTCATTGGTGGAGTACTAAATAAGAGGCGTACATTTTACAGCGTTTAATTTTACTCCACATTTTCACTCCAACTCCTTGAAAACAAAGAATTAATCAGTGGATTTCAAAAAAACTAAAAAACAACCTCAATTCCACATCTTATATTGGCTAAACTTAAATTTACTCTACAAAAATACATGAAAGTAAAATCCTCTTCTACTTCTTTTCTCAGAAAGTAGAATTAGTAAGTGGCGTAAACTTTATTCAGTATCCCGATAAATAGGAGTAAAATTAACTCCAGCATATTATAATAATCTGTAAAAAGGTAAAGTGTCTGTTACGAGTCTAGAAAGGCCCATCAGGCCGGCGCTTATCTCCGGTTTCCTATAATACTCTGTAGGGAGAGTACAATTTACTCTAGCAAAGTCAGTGCATTTGAATATTTTAAACTAGTAAGAGTATAATTTACTCTTGGTGGAGTTAAGTTAACTCTTCATGGGAGTACATTTTACTCCGCTTTATTTTCCTCTACGTTTTTACTCCAGCACTGGAGTGAAATTAACCCTTTGAAAATAACAGTGTGGATTCCACTTACAGCAAGTGTTGTAGAGTTACCGTTGCTGGGCAGATTTATCACGCCTGTCACGTTTACCGGCATGGTATTGGTTGTTCTCTTAACCGCGCTTTGAACCGTAGTTCGTAGGAGAAGAGAGTCGTTGCGGTTCTACCGTCTTCAGCCATCAATTTCAGTTTTTGTCTTCACTTGCATTGGTATGTCTATTCGGAGATATTTTCAACAAGGAGAAAATTCTTCTGGGTCCCGCACCATTGATGAAGCTCTGCGACTTATGCCCTAGTAAAGTAAAGTAACGTAGACCTTATTCAACGTCGATAACTCGTAACAGTAACTTTTAATGACTGACAAACCTGAGGTCGACGGTGCGCTCATTTTACTCCCCCCTCTCCATCAGTGCTCCGTTTTACGGGTATTTAAAGCTACTAGCTACACGGAAAGGAAAGGAGTCGAAACAAGGATGCGAGATCCGGGAATCGAACTCAGGACCTCTTGCACCAAGGCCGCGCACTAACCGACTGTGCCATCCTTGCTCCTTCTGATGTGGTCACAGAAGAGAATTCCAAGAGTATTGCACGTGGGATACGTGCCGCAAATAACAAAATAACGTGCTCTAACAGATAACGAAAATATCTCTTCCATGTGGCACTTGAATCATTAAATACTCTCTGTAGCCATCCTAACCTCAAAGATCTAATCATGCAATCAACATCTATCATTTTTAAACAACCCCTCTCATAATCATTTATTGTAGACACACGAGTTACTTTATCTACACCATTCCACAGAAACTTGAAAAGCAGTCGATTCAGTTTACTTACTACTTTTAGTTTTTTTTAGTTGACTTCAAAATTTCTGCTTGTTTTACTAAAACGTTGTGTCAAATGCAGTACGCTGGCCATGCAACTTTCTCGAGCTCCCGCCAAAAGACGCGGGTTCCAGCAGTGAGACATTTCGCGTATTGTCTTTCATATTTTCCCATGGTGTTTCGCCAAAAAATCATTAACCGAGACTTTCGAGAAAATGTCCCTACATCGGAATACCTTCGTAAATACTGTCTGCGTGTTTGCGAATAACCTGAAAATTTTCCTTATTTAAAGTCTATAGTCAACATCCACTGTTATGAAATCCAATAGTTTTTAATCGCTCGCCAAACCTTTGACTTCCTGGATAGATATTGGTATGTAAATTCTCTTCACAATTTCAATGAAATGTGAGTCAGTTAGAAGATTATAATCAGCCAAAGACGTGTGATATAACACTAAATTGTTATGACCACCCAACAAAGAACCCTATGGTACTAGTTGGGAAAATGAACCTTTCGATCGTCGGAATTGAATCGGGGAAACAGTACTTGCCATGTAAAAATACACGGAGGTGACTTCAGAGTTCTTCGCCAATTGGGCACAAAAAGTGATTCTATTTCTGCAAAGTCAGGAGCCTGGTCGGCAAATCAATAGCAGCAAGGGTTTTATCCGGCTCCCTACCTTGAAAACCTTGGTTGTCACCCCCCAGCCCCGACTGATTGCACATGTCTCGCATCAGTGGGAAACGCTAACGCTCGGAATAAGTCGCGGCTTTCATTTGTTCCTACTTCAGGAAATCACAGCTTTATCAACTCGTTTAGTACAATTAAATTTTTGTGAGGAACGTTTGCTAGAGAGGGATAAAAAAAAGGTTATAAAAGTCTATAAAAGGCTCTGCAGCTAAGGAAAATGAGGATGTGTCAACCATGGATATGTGTAAAAGCAATCTTCCCGCAATATTTGAAAAGACGCTGTTTTAAAGATGAACATATTATTGTCAAGGAAAAGTCTTGTGTGAGTTTCGTCTGATCTCCGTCTCGTTATGACTGTAAATTGCCATGTTGGAATTGTTTGGATGAATTAAATTAAATCAAAAGAACAAAGCAACTTCTTTTATGGTGCGCATTCCTGGTGAACGAGACTATTAAAATGCATCTTGTTCTGGAATCTACAGCTGTCAAGTAACTTATGAATAGATCTTGCCATCTTAAGTTTGGCAAATCTTTGGCCGGAATTGGTTTTGATGAAGGTAAAATACGACAGGACTAAGGATCGCCTTCGAGGTACTGTTACCTAAAGCCGGAGATGGAGTCAGGCAACACACTTCCTTGAGCGATGTTTGAGATGCGCATGAACAGCATTATCTTTGTTTCCCCTTTTTATTTCAAGCTGTTTTTTCTCAAAACTTTCAAAGCCACGCTTCCTTAAGCAAAAGTGGTGATACGCACGCGCAACGACAGTCCCATAACCTGCGCCAGTATACTTTCAGTCTGTTTGCGGGTTGATGTGCCTTGTGCTGACCTGGTTTCAGCTGTACCAGAAGTCACTCATTTTGCAAACGAATATTTCACACCAAAGAGATATATAACAGGTGAAATGTACTTTGCATAGTAAAATGAACATGATGAAAAACCAAAAAATGAGTTGATTATTATTTTCGTTCCGCATGAGGGCAAATAAGGCTCATTCACTCTGCAGAAATATATACCTTGTTTTCCCTTTTCTTCTTCATATAATAATTATTAATGTAACAACGTGCAAATGAGCGAATAAACATTTGTATTTGTATTTGTCAGCTTTTCTCGAAATGAAGTAGTGACAATTGACCATGAAATTGTTTAGCAATAGTTTTAGAGGCTCAGCAGGGCTGCGGAGCTGATCTGGCCCCTCACCTAATTATCAGCATAAATATTCCATTAGAATCAACGGCTTCGCACCGAAACAATGAACAAGGGATTGGGCTGGAAAGTTCTCGGTTTTGGTGCGTGACAACCGCCAAGTGTGGTTAGTTAGGATCGAGGGTGTTAAAATGCAATATCATTGACCGAATCTTCTTATATTATCATTGATATCTAAGAATTAATGTAGGTTAACATATTAAATGCGGCTAGCACAATTGTTACCACTCAGTGGAGGTAAAATAGATTATGGCTGCAGTCTACAGAGCAAAACGCCGTTACTTTTTCTCAGCTTACCTTCCGTGAATGACGTAGAGGAGGAAGCGACGATGGAGCATAATTTTAAATGGGAAGGGACGGGTGGGTGAGTGTAAGTGACTGACCTGATGTTTCGACGTTCCTGTCGAACACCTAGAATCATTGCTAAAACTCCTTTATAATCATTTTTTTTAATACAGATACGAAAAAAGCTCTTCATTTTGAATGAGCCTTGTTTGGTATATATAGAACAATTATATGCATTTATTGCGCAAAGCCATGAGTGTAAAGGACTCTTGGCAAAGCACATTCGCCAGCTTTTATCTACAATATATGCAACTGCATTTGAGCGTTGGTGTGAAATAATCGCTTGTGAAGTAAATGACATCTGGTAGAGCTAATACTAGGTTAAGACTTGACAGTCACTTGCGAATAGAGCAAAGGCAGGACTACCACCTTGTATAAGGAAGCGTGAATTGGAAAAAAATGGCAAACAAAAACAAAACAATTAAACATATGGTTAACGATGAACCGGGAAACATTGAACGGGATTTGAGTTGCGCATGTACATCGCTACTGTCTCTTAAGGAAGTCTCCACAACATCTGAACCTGGTTTCCGTCAATTCTCTTAAAGCTTAGTCACGGTACAGAGTCAAGCTAT
>NC_090891.1:41167925-41177925 GCF_036669925.1 Montipora capricornis | reverse complement strand
CCGGGCTAGTCGTTCCAACATCAGTTGCTCGACTGGGTCGAGGTGTTCATGGGGCGGACGCGTTTTTGTAAGCTGAAATTTTCTGAGTCTGTTGTAGGACTTTTTGACCTTTTACGCCCTCTTTAGTTACTTCTTTTTGTGTCTTTGCAAGTTTTTCTTATTCGCTCCATTTGCGTTGAGCTTTTAAATAGAGGATATTACATGGCCGCGCGAGGATACGAATTTTATCTTCGAGTGCTGAAAGTATCTCTCACGTGTTAAGGAAATGTGGCGTGGCCTACCAGGATTTGGTTCAAGTATACTGTAGTCTGGTTAGATCAGTTATTGAATATGCAGAACCCGTCTGGGCAGACCTTCCGGTTTATCTGAGCAAAACCCTAGAATTGATACAAAACAGGGCATTTAACATTATTTTCCCTGGGCTGCCATATGATGTAGCCCTTAGCCGTTCAGGCTTGCTGGCCCTCAGTCAAAGGCGGGAAAAATCATGCCAAAAGTTAATGCAGAATTTCCGAGATAAAGGTTTTCTTTCAAACATAATACTCATTCCCCCTGAAACCCACCATGGGTATTCTCTTCGCTCTGGCTCTGTTGCAAATAGCAGTGTTGAAGTAGTTGCCAGGACTGAACGGATGAACAATTTTTGTACTTACAAATTCAATAATATAGTTTTTTTATTTTTTTATTTTTTTTATTTTTTTTCTATTGTACTACATACGATACATGTTACATGATTTACACTTGTACTTACTTCTTACACAATACTTGCACTACATTAACTTGCACTACATACGATACATATTACAATACCATAACACTAGTCAAATGGAATTATAGTTGATCTGTTTACAACGTAATTGTTTACATTTAATAATAATATTATTCAATAATATAGTTGCTGGTGCCCTTGTAATTCAGCTGTAGCTGCAAGAGGGGTAAATAAACTGATCAATCAATCAATCAATCAATCAAGTGAGCGAAGCGAACGAGTGAGAGATACTTTCAGCACGAGAAGAAAAAATTCGTATCCCCAAGCGGTCATGTAATGTTCTGTTTATTAAATAGATATTGATGAAATGTCTAGATTAAAAACAACTTTTTTTTCTCATTTTCGAAATGATGAAAAAGTGGTCACCAACCGCTAAATCACGCATGTTGTGAAATGAAAGTTATGAAAAACAATCATGATAATGTAAAATTTTGCAATAAAAATGTTACTGTGGTAGAGAAGAATTATTTGGGTGTCAGGGTGGCTTAGTGGTTATCTATCGGGCCTCCCACCACCTCGAGCCGGTGTTCAATTCTGGCCTCGGCCAGCGTGTGGGCTGAGTTTCAGTCGATCTCAACCTGACTCGAGGGTTTGTCTCCGGGTACTCCGGTTTTCCTCCCTCATCAAAATCGACTCACAGCTAATTAACATCGAGCTGTGGTGCTGTGCTCCGACATCAAACATGGACTGTATAGCGGCAGCCAGAGGCGCCTTTGTATGCTTTCAGCCCGATGTCGTGAGCCGCGCCCTTCGCTATTCAGTCCTCGACTGCAAGTAAGGGTGGTTAGCACTAGCAATATTTATTTATTTATTTATTTATTCATATTAAATCACAAAAGTATCTTACAATGAAGAGAAAGCTCGCGTTTTATTGGCTAATCGTGTTGGTTACCATGACAACACCTATATCCTCACATGTGAAAGATAAAAATGATATGTTCACTGCGCGCGGTGAAGATATGATTTTTTAGTAAAAGGAGAAATCCTGGTATTTCATCAGTATCTATATAATAACATATTTTATTATGTCGCTAAGAATTTTCGATTCCCATTAATTTGAATTTTTATTTTCTCTCTTCTGTTGTTTTCTCTATTCCCTGACTTATTGTAGTTGTGTGGGTTTAAAATTATCTTTATTATTATTTTTTATTTACTTTGTTGTATTCTTGCTTTTATACTTCTGCCTCCGTTGACAACTACTACCATTGTAATTTGACTACTACTACACCTCCTAGCTAGATTAGCTTTTTAGTTATTTTCCTTAATTACATCTTGGTAGTTGTCTTAATTTTTTGTTCTTTTCTCCTTTTTCGTGTGTGGTATAAATAAACCTTGTTGTTGTAGATGTTGATCGAGATTCAATTTCATTTCCTTTGAACTTGGATTTGTTGATATTTCACCATGGCGAGAGCAAGTACCTAATACGTATACCTTGTTAGATAATTTTCAGATTTGGAGATTTTCCAATAGGGAACAATTTGGCACCTATAAACTGATATATCACTTCCGCGTCGAACCTCTGCGCGATACCAGAGCTCTTGTTTTTTGCGCATGTCTTAGATAAAGAAGGTGCGCGATGTGTGATGTAAGACGATGAGTCAGGTTTGTGCGTTGTTTTTCTCTGCAGAAAAAGACCATGACCTCCACTGAGAAAACGTTTCAGTATGCGACCGAAGTAACTCTCAATGATCGTGCCAATATAAGCGATGAGATGGCAATTATGTGCGCCAAGTATCCCATTTATCTCCTGAAGGAGATAAGCTCCCTTTCAGCCGTAGTGGAAAAGAAAGAAGTCTTAAAGCGTAAGTTAAACCGTATTTTAATAGATAAGAGTATTCGTCATATTGCGGCAACCTGGAAAAATGCGACCTCTGACTTGCTGAGAATGGGGCGCGAGTAGTTTTAGCAAACTACTAGGTGAAGTGGACCTGTGATCGTAGTGGCTTGATTTGCGTAAGGCTGGGCGTAGATCCCGTTCAGCTGGCCGGATTTGTCTTCGGGATGTCCCGAATTCGGCCAAGCCTCCCTCCCACTTGGGTTTAGGTTGAATTGCCGCGTTTCCTTCAGAACCAGCTTGACAGCTAAGTGTACTACACATCAGTTTACATTAAAACTCTCCGCTCGAAATATCAGCTTTTCAATCTCCTTACATTTGTCAATTTACTTTAATCAATGACAGTTGATATTACCAAATTCCCTTGTTTCAAACGCCCATCGATCGACACAGCACCGACCACATCTTCTTTATTAGCTATTTGTTTACACTCAAACAATCTTTCATCTGCGTTTTATAATCCATGTTCTTGATTGACCTTGATGACAAATATAAACTAAAGACGGTTTCCATTTGACAGAAGTGATCATGACCGGCCAGACCGGGCATTTTGAAGGCCTTGAACTCAAGTTAACACACTTGGAGGGTGATATATATACTCCTCCGCAAGAATGTTCTGTTTTCTTTGCAAACTGATGGGTCTGGCCTGCCAGTTCTGACAAAAGGAAAGCGTTCTAAAACATTAATCAGCCTCTTTTCTTTCTATTTTACAGGAACAAAACGCACCCTTTGTTGGTTTCCCCTTCGACTTGGGTGTCGGTTGATAGTAATCCGAGTTTGCACACCCTATTTTTGCTTTTTGCGTTGGATTCGTCATTGCGGCTGTTACTAGCGGACTAAGGATACCTTAAGTACACTTGAGCCCTAATTCAGATGTGAACGGGTTTTTTTCCTACTTTGTGGTCACCGTAACGTATTTCCTTCAAAGAAGCCGAAGTGCACTCTGAAATCTAGTTCAGACCATACTTACGAGCTTACTTATCTACTATCAAAACACATTCCCGAAACGGACGTCAATCAAGTATGTTGTGCGGCGGGAAATTGGTTGACAACACGATTACATTGAAAGCATATTTTGAATTCTAATATGAACGTTCATCACGGTAAGTAAACATGGACGATCTTAAGTACACTTGAGCTCGGGTATACTTAAGGTGTACTTATTCCGCTGGTATGAACCCACCTATTCTATACCTTATTAAGGATGACCAGAGCTCAAGTACACTTGACATTACCGTGATGAGCGTTTATATTAGAATTCAAAGTATGCTTTTAAAGTAATCGAGTTATCAATCCGTTTCCGGAATGTGTTTTGATATCGTAAAAACTTGAGAGTGCACTTCGGCTTCTTTAAAGGAACTGCCGTTCACATCTGAAGTAGGGCTCAAGTGTACTTAAGGTTAACTTAGGCCCTGTTTACATGGAGGGAGGGTAACCCTCCTAGAAGGGTTACCCTTCTAGAAGGGTCAATAGATAGCTCCCGTTTACATGTATAGGGTTACCCCCGGGGCTATCTCTGCCAACAAAACCGCGGAAACCTGAAGCCATCGCGCGGTCGCTTAGCATGTCAACACCAAAATGGCGGACAAACGAGATGTTTTGGCGGTAAACTCAAATTTGCTCGCGATCACATTCTTAGCGGCGGCGTTTCAGTGCTATGGGTTATTGTTTTTGTTACTACTGAAAGAAAGACGTCGTCAACAGCAAATGACGCTACAGGCAGCTCACCAGTCCAATGCAGCAGTGGCACGACTCAGATACCTACGAAGGAGAGCAGTTTTCCGGCGAGGAAGACTTTGGCGAAATCCAGGTCGCACAGAACAGTGGTGGCAGAACCTCTACAACGGAATTCTGCCCGAGTCAGAGTGGAAGAAAAATTTGAGAATGGATCGTGATGTATTTATAGCGCTAGCAGATGAAATACGGCCTTACCTTCAGCCTGGCAGAAGCCCAAGAGGACTTGATGTGCTCTCAGTGGAAAAGCAACTCGCTTTGAGTTTGTACTTTCTAAAAGACCAAGGTTCGCTTTCTATGACAGCAAATGCTTTTGGAATCGCACGTTGTACAGTTTCTATGATTGTACGTAAAGTCTGTGATGTCATTGCCAGGGTTTTGGGACCAAAATACATAAAACTCCCGTCAACCGAGCAGCAAATGAAAGATATTGTGAAAGGCATGGAAGATAAATATGGATTTCCACAAGCGTTTGGATGTGTTGATGGAACCCATATTGCAATAAATCAACCCACTGAAAATCCTCACGACTACTTTAGCTATAAACAAAAGTATACATTGAATGTACAAGCAGTATGTGACTGGAGAGGGTTGTTTATTGATGTTGAAGTGAAATGGCCAGGCAGTGTACATGATGGACGGGTTTTTGCAAATTCCAGGGTAAACAGACTGTTAAAAGAGGAAAAGATACCTATGCTGTTCAAGGAAATTCTTCCAGGGTATGACAAGGTACCTGTAACCTTGTTAGGGGATCCGGCTTATCCACTTCTACCCTACTGCATGAAAGAGTACCCCCATGCACGCACAAATGAAGAAGTTATTTTTAACAATATGTTGAGAAGCGCAAGAAATCCCATCGAATGTGCTTTTGGTAGGCTTAAGGCCAGATGGCAAATTTTGAACAAAAGAATTGACATGGGCCTGGTTTTTGTCCCATCCGTCGTTTATGCCTGTTTTGTCCTGCACAACTTCTGTGAAATGCAAAATATGACCATAGAAGATGATGCAGTTGCACGGCAAGTTGCATGTGACAGAGAGCAGCCTGAGGATGCTCCTGACCGCCTATATTCTTTCAACTCTGCCGAGGGCGCTCACGTGAGGAACATCACCACACAATTCTACAAGGAGCACATTCCACATTAATCTTTTTCTTTGTTACCCAGTTATCCATGTTCTCAATATAGTCTATAATTTTGACATGGAAAATTTAAATTTAATTAAGGACGGTGCCTACTTTTGTTACTGTGCATACCTTCTCCGCATCTCAAGATACTCAGGTTTCCTATTGGTGGTACCTACCAATACAGGGATATCTTTGTGCGGTTTAAAACTATGCAGAGAAAGTAGAACTTAGCAAGTGCTCTTACATGTAGTATTTAAAAAGAAAATTGGGGGGAACCATGTATTCTTCAGAGTAATAAAAAATGCGATACATTGCTTTGTATTTTGGCACTTTAAAATTACTGTTTATTAATTATCTCTAAAAAAAAGGGTGGTTAGCCTCAATTATCTTTTTAGATTCCAATAGCCATTGCTAAGATCTGCTTTTCTGGCATAGTCATAAACTGTGCAAAAATGCCTCTAGGCACTATCCTTAATGTTAATTTTTTAATTTCATTCAATAATAGAATTTATCACAATACAATTTATCATAATTTATTAAGAACAATACAAGAAGTGATCAATATAATGTTGTCCCAGAAAGTATCCCTTGCCTCCACAAAGGTTTTTTTCGGTTAGAACTTTCCCTCTGAAAGCCCTTTGGATGTTCCTGTTTACCTTCATACTTTCTGGGAATCTACAGGTAATGACCTCCTGTGGTGTGGGTATGGATATTTTCTGGAACTGCATGTTGACCATGATTTAATAGAAGTTTATGTAAACCTGGATATTGCTACAATTTGAAATAAAACACTGAAATCTTTTCTTTTGGTTAGACATGACATCTTTTTGTAAAAAAGAAAAAAACATAAGTAAACCTTAACCTTGATTTATATTAATTTTTTTTTTAAATTTTTTCTACAACAACTTTTTCTTGCTGTGATCCTCAAATATTGTCTCTTAATACCCTTGAAGTTACAAGTTAAAATTGAAAAAAAAAGTTCATTAATGGCTAGTTTAAAAATTATAACTGTCATTATTGTCACCTTCATACAAGGTTTGACTGGCCGATAAAATTGGGCCTGTTGCACAAGGGCTAGAGTGCCCACTTTCTTGACCACTTGCAATACGTTGATAATGGGAGGCGGGGAATGCATCTCTATTTTCATAGCTTGCTTCGTGTGTCATAGGGAAAGATGTATTGAGTCTACCATAACTGTTATACTGTGGAGGGTAATTTGGTTGTGCATAGGGCATTGCAGGGCTGGGGTTTGCAGGTGGGTTCGCTAGTGCCATGGCTAGCATTCGCATTCCTGAGGCGATTCCTTCTCCAAGGGATGTCAGACATGTTGTCATCTTTGATATCGAGTCGTCCAATGTTTTGTTGGATCGCTCAAATGCGGCTAACATGTCTTTCTTTAAGTGCATATCCTCTTTTGCGGTACTCATTAGAAGGTGATCCCTTTGTGCTTGCGACAGACTTTTTTCCATGTGTTTCCTTTTGTTGTCCACAAGCTTGGGGATATTGGAAACACTAACTTTACCTTTTCTCTTACTGGATTCGGCGTCAGTTGAAGAACCAGATGTATCAGCTGGGGACCATTCTGCAAATAATAAAAATAATAATAACAATATTAAAATTATCTCAGAATAAGTTTGAAAAACATTGAACTGTCTTGTTTATCTTTTATTTAGCTGACTTTATGATAATAGCCACTAATGATTTTTCCCATTATTAATAATATTAGGAAGCAGTACTGAAGCCAAAATACTACAGTTTATAATGGTGTTTTTATGAAATTGCCACCTGCTGAATTTTGCAGGAAATTATGTCATAAGCATCTGGGGGTCAAAATGGTTTACACCAGCCAACCCCACCAAATCAGCTGAAGTTTATGGCAACGGAATCTTGTAGTCAGTCTGTACGTCGCAAAGTTTACAAAAAATCCATACTCATATGCTACTGAGTTTTGGGTGTGAATGTCCTTGGTTTTTGCACAAAACTAAAATTCACTTAACCTACCTTCAGAGCCCTCATTCTCCCGATCAGAAATGGTACCTGATGATCCTGGGGTTTCATCATATTCACCGTCAATGCCGAAAGGCAGTGACGTCGTAGAAGGAGAACCTCCCCATATATCAGATAATAAATCGTAATTATCTTGCACCACTTTACCACTGCCGCTCCTGGTGCCCTTGTTCACTGCGCTACGGTAGTCTTGTCTTACATTCTTTACTTTTTCCTTTATCCGTTGATATCCGAGTTTGATTTGTTGCTTCTCCTCTTCTGACCTTTTTCTGTAAGACTCGTACTCTTCGCTGTTCATATCTTTGAGTTCTTTCCCAGGATCGTGGCAGGATTCAGGCCTAAAATCGTGTGGAAAATCTGCAGCCAAGCACCGGCGAACTTCAGTGTACATGCTCGACAGATCAGCTTCGAAGTCGACGCCGTTGAATTCGCATTTGGTTTTGTACTCTTTGATGTATTTGAGTAATACCTCAACGGCTTCGGGAGTCCATGCCCATTTCTTCGCCTTTTTCGCCGACGAGTCTGAACGATTGGCCGCTTTTCTTTTCCCTTTTGACTTGTTGCGCTGATCAAGTACAACTCCACCTGTCGGACCGTCGGCTTCGTCGAGACTTTCGGCTGTTAATTCGATATGATCGGAAACCTGTTCTACTCCAGCCGCCAAGCTGTTGCCCTGACCGTCCTCTTGGCATTCTGTAGCATTCCGACTTGGATTAGTCACTCTTGCCAGCATTGTTCGACGAAATAGTTCCCCAGGTTTATAACCACGCGAAGACATATTTGTAATTGGCGGGAATATGACAGTAATCTGATCACCCTAAACTTGACCCTCCCAGGAGGGTAACCCTAGCTCGAGCGTTTACATGGCTTAAATAAACAAAAACATGACCCTCCTAGAAGGGTAACCCTAGCAAGCAGGTAGGGTTACCCTCCTCCTGGGGTAACCCTATCTCGCATGTAAACGAAACCGGGAAAAACAATAGAGGAGGGTAACCCTCCTAGAAGGGTAACCCCTCTAGAAGGGTTACCCTCCCTCCATGTAAACAGGGCCTTAGTCAAGTGGCTAACATTAGATGTCCCATTATCTTGATTCAATTTGAAGAGTAGAATGATCTTGCAGAGTCATCGAAGTTCATTTTTGTCCATGTTCTTAAAATAAGGTTATCCATGTTTTGCATTTATAGTTTTTTTTGCAGTAACATAGTCTTAAGTAAACAAACTGTATCATCATTGAAATTTTTTCTGGCGTATTCAACGCAGAGAGAGACCGACTTAGTGTGAAAGAGCGTCTTAAGGATCGAGGTCGAGTGTTCATTCTCGTCTACGTAGTGTTGCAATTTGTTTTTCGGAAATGAGCGGGGTTTTTTCTGTATTTGTTTTTTTTGGAGAGGAGGAGGGCCTTTGGGTTCGATAAATATGAACCTCTCCTCTTCATTCCCCAAACTGGAGAGAGCTCGACCAAACGAATAAAAAGATACATGTAGTATTTTTTATTTCATGCGTATTGAATCATGCAGTGCTGGTAGTTAAAAATGATGAACAATAAATATAAAAGCAAATAAAGCCACTTGAAGTTAAAAAATGTGTGTTCTTTTGCGAAATTTTTTGGCCGGAATTGGTGGGTTCAAAATCCTGTTGCCTTTTTCTTTTACCCTGCCTTCGCCCTGAAATGTCTGAAAAGTGTTTTGCAGCAGGGTTGGGGCAGTGACTTGAGCATTTGTTTTCCATCAAGGTGTGCCGGGTTCTATTCCCGGCTCGACTCAACGTTAAATGTGGATTGAGTGTGTCAGTTGTCTACTTTTTTGCCCGCCTGGGTTCTACAGTTTTCCCACTCTCACCAAAACCCAACATTGTATTTAACTTGATGCGATTTGAATTGATCAATTGAACATTCTCCCCAGTTAAGAAAAGAACTGGTGTGCAACTAGATAAGCTTGAGACTTCAACAAAGTTGTTGTTATTTAAATGAAGGCGGAGAGAAACAGGGCAGTAAATAGCAAATTGAACTTGAAAGTCGAATGTGAATTGCCGAATTTTCCACTTCGATGTCAAGTATTATTGAAAACTTCCATGTCAAACTTCAATGTTGGATATAAAACTGCGATGTTGCATGTGACAATCAAGGCAAATGTCAAAATGTTGAATTTTTCCGGAGATATAACTCCATAGTATACTTACATCCAGCCGCTTCATTTCGCCTGCAGATAACGGTGGAACTACATCAGGTGTGAGTTCCTCCGTTGTAAATACCTCCGTTACATCACTTGAGTTTGAGAATGGAGCTCGAGGTCATAATTGCAGTCTTTTCCGTCATTTTCAGATTTAGGGAGCCTGGTGTCGATCATAACGAAAAGAGATATCAAGTTGAAAGAATGTGACAGACCTGCACGGCCTCCCTTTTGTAGGTTTGTGGTCACAGATAATTCGGAAACCTTCAATTCACAGTTTTGCTTTAACAAGCATGTCCTTGAGGGATTTACCCCGTTTGTATGATATTAAAGGAGGTTCTTGAATATAATTGCCAGCAATGGCA
>NC_090891.1:41160425-41162925 GCF_036669925.1 Montipora capricornis | reverse complement strand
GCTGTACTTTAGTTTAAACCAAATGACACTGCCCAACGATATACTTCGGTGAAATATGTGTTCGGGAAAGTCGAGCTGCTGTAATAATTTCGGTTCTACGTTGCCAAACAGCTACAGATTTCTTTACTAAAACATCACCTAAAAGATTCGTAACCCGGGAAAACTAGTCCTTTACGTTTTCGGAAGGGGTATTTTTGCAATTTTTGGCACTTAAAAAGGATGAGCAAATGGTTCTGTTGAACGTTCTTAGAAGGTAACGTTTAACTAGCAATTTCTGAAATGAAGAGATCATTCCCTAAAATTTTCGGACACTTCAATTTTTAGCCAAGATATCCGAACAGATCAAATTTTCTAGGTGATAAAATAATCTCTTTAGACAGTCTGTATATTACGAGGAGCCTAGAAATGTCTCTCAAAGAGTTTTGGCTTAAGTAGCTCGTTGGGTGCCATTAATATCCGCTATGAACAGTTGCATTAATGATATCAGAAACTGGATTATTAAGAACAAATTAATGATCAATATTTCTGTTGATTGGAACAAGGCAGAAACTTAGCAAAATTAATGAAGACAGTGTACATTAATCCGGTCTTATTTGCAAGGAATTTGAGGTCGTCGTTTGATAATAAGTAAACAAGACGAGTAATACAGCATTTTATTAATTACTTAATAGTAGGCGCATTAAGAAATGTTTATCGAGGGAATCTCCGCCGACGCTTTTACATGCTTTTATAACTAGTCGCCTTGACTATTGTTACGTTCTTAAAATTGTACGGTCTCCCTCGTACACAAATCGCTTAGCTCCAACGTGTGCAGAAGGCTGCGGCTAGGTAAATTAAAGCAGACATTGGGAAATACTCGCACATACAGGGGCACCCAACGACCAATTTGTTGTAAAATGTATTATTATACCCCAGTTAATGAAAATAAATGTTATTAAGGCATTTTCAGGTGTTTTTCAGTGTTGCTGGGAAAACATTATCTGTTCCTTTTTCCCAGCAAGACACACAAGAAATTTCCCAGCCAGCTAGATAAAATTGGTTGGTTTCCCAGCCAGCTGATCAAATTTATTTCCCAGCCAGGAATTCCGCGCGCTTTCAAATCCGTCGATCCAAAACGACCGAACAAAAGCGACAAAACCGGGACAAAACAGATTTTTTCCGAAAGCGCAATCACTCTGACCAGCCGTCGTATGTTTGGGAGAGGGACGGGGTTCTTTTTTCTTTTTTTTTTTTTAGTCGTCCTCAGTCTTCAGAGTTTCTACAGCCAGCTCGGATTGAAATGCTAGAAAAAGTCAGTAATTCCCAGGCAAAACCTCATCGAAACAGCCAACTCATCGAAACACCTGTATTTTTGCCAGCCAGCAAGATTCCTCTGGGGAACAGATAATGTGAGGAACAGATTCGTTGGGTGCTCCTGCACATACTCACCAGCTCTGTACGATCTTCAATGGTTGCCGGTTTGCTTGCGCATCCATTTTAAGATTTTACTCTTAACTTTTAAATTTATTCGCGGATTAGCTCCATCTCGGCTTAGTGATATAGTTAACATAAGTCAAAAGCCATCATATCTTCTTCCGTCAAACGATAGTCAACTATTGGATTGTCCCAAAGGAAAAATGCTTTCCACACTCGGTACAAGATCTTTTCACGGAGCGGAATTGTGGAACAGCCTGCCTGCTCAGAGAGGCTTTCTTATCTTAGATTGTATTTTCGTTCCTAAAGTTTAGTGTTATTTCTGAATTTCACTAGGTAAATTTTAGCAGATTCAATTGACTATTTAGTTATGATGTAGAACCAAGAGAAAATTTGCTCTTGGTAGAACTTATTGTGAAGCGCTGTTGATCCGCATTTGTAAATAGCGCTATATACGTGATTAATCTACTAGTATGCTCATTACGATTACTATTATGGCTGCTGTCTACAGAGCAAACACCATTACTTTCTTTTACTTCCGTGACTGCCGTAGAGGAGAAAGCATGCAATCAACAAACAGCGAGAAAGAGATGACCCTTCCCCCCCCCTCCCCCCCCAAGTTCCTGTCGAGTGCGGCCTAGAATTATGGCTAAAGGCCCTTTATAGTTACTTTTTTTAACGAATAAAGCTTTTCATTTTCAATGGGCCTTGTTTTATAAATATGGAACGATCATATGCATTTATTAGGCAAAGCACATGCCCCCTACTTTTATTTACAATATATGGAACTGCATTTGGGCGTTGGTAAGAAAAATTCGCTTATGAAGTGAATGACTTCTGGTGGAGCTAAAACTAGGTCAAGACTGGACAGATTAAGGATATTTTAAACAAATACTGGCGGTGGTATATTAGTCAGCGTTGTGCATGGGTATTACCACCCTCGCTTAAGGAAGCGTGAATTGGAAAAATTTGGCATATTTTGAAAAAAACAAACAAACACTTAAAGAGATCGTAAACGAAGAACCAGGAAGCATTGAAGGGGATTTGCCTTGCGCATGTGCATCACTACTTTCGCTTAAGGAAGTTG
>NC_090891.1:41137925-41155425 GCF_036669925.1 Montipora capricornis | reverse complement strand
GACTCGACAGAAAAACTAAGCAGTAGTTCCGAGTTGTTTCCAACGAGAAAGTCAAAAGAGGTAAGCTTATTTTAGGCATGAAATATTTATTTGTTTATGTCGTTTCCATGGAAGTTATCTTTGCCAAACCATGTTTGCTCGACAGTCTGTTTGCTCGTGTTCCGATCATACCGTTGAAGACCTAAAAGTTCTTACCTTTAAACTGATACCATTTTTCGTTTACTGTTTTTCGCCTAAGGGCAATTCCTCTAAAAACGCGGAGGGTTTTGACAAAACAGAAGTTTTAACCTCTGACATGTGATACGAGAGCCATGGATTTTTCTGTGACCTGGTTCTCCACAGCAAGAGCAATGGTTTGTATGGTAGATGGTGATGCTCTTTCTTTTCCAGCTGTGTGTTGCTTTGCAGGACACACCAGGTTGTGGTATGATTCAATTTAATTGATCTCTAGATTTCTGTTGATTTCATTGTTCCAGTCATCTGACCTGAAGAAATCTTGTGGAAAGTGTTGATATCTGGCTGGCTGTCATTTTGACTGTCATTACTGTCAAGAAGTGAGCAACTGTTTTTATCTGCATTGTTAGACAAAACCTCTTATTAAGGGAGTCAGTTAAGTTGTTTAGTTTTTTTATAAAGGGATCTTTACAAATAGGGCACAGATTTCCATGTTTTTTTCAAGTATCTTAAGTGACATCTGTGCATGAAAATGACCAAGTGATAATATTAAATATTATTGTTTTACTTTGATCAGTTTCCTGTTGTTTCTTAAACATGTCATTTATTCTTATTCCAGTGCTTAAGTCTAAAACTCTTCCTGGTTTGTGTGTGCTGATCTGGTCAAACCATGCATGGCAAGCAACATTCCAGATTGTTTTCAGAGATTGTGATGAGGATTTCAGCGTTGAATATTTTATTGGTTTTGTGATGAAAAAAGCCAGGGTTGTTATTCATCTCTCATTTTTTCCTGCATGAAATCCTGCATGATGACAACAGTATTACTGCAAATTAAACATCACAGATGTGAGCATGTCAGTGATTAAAACAAGATGGTTTCCACACAGCTCTTCAAAATTGTCTAGAAAAGGGACGATAATTATTTACTTTCCACACCTTTTAAGTCAATGTTTGAACAAGCAAATATAATTTGGTTTTTTAATCCAAGTAAACTGTCTTACTTTCATTAATACAGCTGTATGTTATTCTAGTCTTTCTCTTGCTAAACATCAGTTTGGATATTAACTTCTGAGAATGCTCCTACTTGTAATAGTCTTAATAATGAATATACGGTACTTACAACAATAAAATTATAGAGATATTTGAGTTACTGTATATTGTGTTTTGTGGTAACACATACCATAGTAGTTGTTGTGGTTGTTGTTGTTGTTGTTGATAGAGTCATTGTGGGTCCAGATAGAGCCATTGTGGGTCTATCATTGGGTAGTGAAACTGGATCAGTTGTGCATAATAAAATGTTAGAGTATGAAGCAGAATGCCCTCTAGTCTTGCTGGATGTATGATTACATTCCTCTCTCAGTATCTTTATACACAGTGCAAAATCTAGGCTGGATTTTTGCTGGTGCAATGCATGCAAAAATGAAATCAGTATTTTCCAAACACATGCAGGTGAATGGTTTCTTATTTCATTATCATGATTCTCATGTCTCCCCACCCTCATCCCAGCAAGGCTCTACAAGGTGATCGACAAAGCTGGAGAAAAAAATTATAGTTACCAGCCAGCTGCAGGAAAAATACTGGAAAAATATTTTCAACGATGGACCACTACCAAACTCCAAGTAAAAGGGAAACATCAAGTAGCATTGGAGTCAAATTTATACTTAGTTTCAAAACTTTTTTGCGATCCTCTCTTAAAATTAAGACTTCTTTTCTTTATTTTATTGCCTTGCTCTTGGAAAAGTAACTAGTGTTGTAAAATATGAGAATGGAGGGCAGGTAAGTGACTTATCAAAGTTGCCAAATTAGTGGGATGCGGGCGTGAAAAGAACTTATTTCTCACTTTCAAATGATTCCAATGAAGCAAGCAGACAATTTCCTCGTTCAACAGGAGCAACAGAAGCCATCTTCGCAGTAGAAATTATCACTGTGCCCTTGCAAAGATGTTTACCCCGCGTTTTCCTTCTCAGTGCACAGTTTTCCCCCCAGAAGTTTACCAACGCAGAGACCATCGCGACTAATAACATTACGAACTTCGTCCTTTTGCTCTAGCGCTCGAATGCAAGGTAAAAATTCTCCTGGTTTGAACCATAGTTTTTTGGTTTGAAAAGACACACGGTAGATTAGTCTTTCAGGAAGCTCTCTTCAAAATTTAAACCTTATCAAAGCAGTGTTGTCCTTATCATCGCAAAATGAAAACAAACACAGAGAATTTAAATTGCCGCCATTTTGCCGCGCTGTTGTTTCTATGGTAAATTCAATTGGTACCAGTCCCTCGCGCGTGGAAACGATTCGCGCGTGGCTCAAGCCTGCGCACTCATTTTGCCGCGGTGTCGTTTATACTGGGTTGGTGTAATGGTGCGTTACTTTGCTTTTTTGGTTTTTTTTCTTTTTTTCACAGGAACCCCACCGGGGTCCAACGCAGCCGAAAGAGGCTGAGTACTCTATTGTTAGAGAAGTTCATGATCGTTCATTTCTGAGCGATGAGATGGCCATCATGTGTGCTAAGCAGCGGATATTTTACATGGAGCCAGAGAGTGTAACTGTGGATGTGCAAAAGCGAACAAATAGAAAACGTAAGGTTTCAGAAATCATTTATCTCCAATTTCATGTTGAAACTTTCAGCTCAAACTTATGTGCAACGGCACCTGCAGGCGTTGCACAGTGTAACATGGTCGGTTTCATGAAACTTGTTTGAACTTCTGTTGCGAGACAAGTTTCACGAAAAGTAGAACCTCTTTCTACTTCTGCAACAGTCGCAACGATCGCAGCGGTGATAAAAACAAGAGTTACACCGTGTAGCGCTCGATCTTGTCACGCTACGCTGCGAAAGCAAATCAGAAATCGGTCAAGGCCATATAACTCAGTATCAACTTGTTTTGTGGGAATCTGGTAACAACGTTTCGAGATAAGGACGTGATGAATCTCCAAAGGGAGATTGACGTTTACAACAGCGGGCGTGTTGAATCTCCCAAGGGCGCGTTTTATAAATAAATCTACTCAGGAAAGGATTGACTCCTGGGCCAATTATGGGAGATAGAGGCTCTGTTTGATGAGCTCCCGCTGCTCTTCATTTCTATGCTTGACACGTTTAAGTTGCTTTGCTTAACTTTTTTTTTTGTCAGCTGTCAAATGCGCCTTCCCAGCTCTTGAGACGACTTAAACGTCTTGGTCGACTTTATCTTCTCTCAAGCATTCAATGGCATAGAAGAGGCCATCCAATGATAGTTTACCAAACCTTGACCTAGATTTGAGTATCCAAAAACGTTGATTTTTTATTTGTTTAACGAAATGTGTCTCTCGGATCGCATAATTTATTTAGCAGGCCGTTAGTATCATCAGCACTTGTTAAGTTTTCACCGCAAGCGATTCTCTTTACTCGGCGGTTAGTGACAAGACTGTATGGATCCTCTGTATTCCTGCTTCCATGGCTCCACATACTTACAGATTGATTGTTGTTTATTTCATAGGGAGAAAAAGGCATGATTGTGTCGCCATAAGAACCGATTGCGAAATCATAATCATCTGCTCTGATCTCACAATAATCGTCGTTGATGGGATACTCCTTGATGAGGTAGTCATAACCCCTCCACCTTGAGGCGGCCCAACTTTGCGCGTTTTTAATGTCTTTTCTGAATTTTATAATCTCTTAGTTGAATAGCTTTTAGTGAGTAGTATTTTACTGAAAAAGGTAAATAAAGTCCCAAGGAATTTTAATGAGAGTATTTGTACACTTTTGTAACAGTTAAGGGACATCGGCGCCGACTCCAAGTTCAATTAAAAAACGACCAGGCTGCGAAACCAATGGCAAAAAAATCTTTGTGATAAGTTGTGCTTTAATGAATGATTGGTGAATGGTTTCGAATTTATATACCGCACGTATCACAAAGTCTCGTGGCGATTTACAATTCTTTCTCTAGGGTGGGATTTGACGTCAGCTTGTAAAGGCGCCTCTGGCAGCCGCAATTAGTCCATATTTGATCTTACCCACCCACCCAACCCACGGATCAATGAGAAAGGAGGACAGACCCCCACCCCCTACTCTTCACAAACAATGTGTAGGTACTTCAAGGTATAATCAAGCTAAGTGATGACTTTCCTTCAGAGAATCTTTACAAACCTTGTTTTCGTATTGCTGACCGATGAAATCGCAATCTCCAGGTTCTAGTGCGACTACGAATTCGACTTTTTTATTTTGCGCATGCCCTGAAACCTAAGGTGATTCCTTAGTAATAGAAGTTGTCGTAAGATTTTCTTTAAATTTTTCTCGATTGTTCCCTACATTATGGTGACTCGAAATGTTCAATTAAAAAAATAGGTCACCAAGCTCGTTTGCGAAATATAACTAGCTCAAGTTACTCATTTAATCGTTGCGACTTCATCTATCAAGGACAAGTTTGTTCCATCGGTTCACGCTACATTTTTCAGGAACAGGAAGCACAGCTTTGACGTAATTCCTGAAATAACAAAACAGGTGTATTGTATTGTTCAAAAGGAATAATTTAATGTTTGTTTTATGGCACAAGCACACGTCTTGAAAAGGCACTGACTACAGATATTCCTCGGGTGCGTGATCTCGAGGAGACCATTTTGTGTCCACTAGTGATGGCTACGAATACTTTTTTCCCTGTAACATTTTTTACTGACGTAAATTTTTGAAAAATGTTTTTACAGCACAAAGAGGAGGAGTAAGAGAATAAAATTATGCCAAAAAAAAAAAAGATACGTCACCCACCTCGTTTAGGAGGAAGCAGAAATCAAACCAAGCTCGACCCCTCAACAACACGTCTCCCCCATAGCGGGTCATAGCGCGGGCTCACTTTCACTCTCGAACTGAAATGACACTTTAGCATCATCAAGGCTATCACTCGACTTTTTTTTTGTGAGAGTCTAAAAAGTTTCCCGTTTTGTCCTTTACTGCTGTACTCTGGAAACGGCCATTCTTCTTTCTAGCGAGCTTTCCCGCACGAAAGTTCGCCATTTTGAAATGTTTTTGCCCCCACGTTCGATATATCAATATTCACACATGGCTACGAGTCTCTATGGTTAAATTTAAACATTGTTTTGTATAAGAATATCCGTTGAGACTTGTGAGACAAAGAAAACATAACTGAGCCGTGAAATTTGACCAGAAAGCCTCTTAGCCATGCTTGAATACGAACGTGCCCTACGCAGTGTTATGCGCAGAACAGGATTCGCAGTGCAATACTAGGGAATCACCGTAAGTGCGCATATAAGGTGTCTTATAAGTGGTGGTCGTACTCCAATCTGGAAACTTCAAGTTAAATGTTACTTTTTTCTAACGTGGAAATACTCCCCGCAGACACATACAAGGCCAGGCAAAAGACAAAGTCGTGCACGAGCCGCTATGGCTCATACGGACATAGGTCAACCCGGTTTCCATGCCATTGAGCGACTGAGAGTATTGGTATTGCCGCTCCCTCATTGTTAGGATACCCCAGCGTTATGTCATTGTTACCCATTTCTACACCTGGGTGGAAAGGCACAATCGCGCAAAGTTTCTTTTCCAAGGAACAACCATGAACAACTTCGTGATAGAGCACGGCCGCGAACCAGCGGTCACGGAGGCGGGAATATAACGCGCTGGCCACTACATCACCTTGCCTCTAAAAGCACACATACGGGACACGTAAAAGCCCAAGAAGGTGAAAAAATAATTACCAAGACCTTCTGCGAAGAAGCCAAAACGGCTTATCTTTTGTAAGCTATGTCGCTAAAGAGAACCCCCACTCTGTTACAGGAAAAACATAAACCGGATCAAATTTCGTTTTCGAGCAAATCGATTGAAATTGTTAACCAAACAGATGAGTCGTAACTTTACAGCAGTTATCAGTCACACGCGCCCGCCTGTTCACTTGGCAGCAGTCGAATGCATCATGGAAACATTTGATTGACGTCCACCCAGTTCAGTTTCCAAAAATGAGGGTGCGTGTGGCTGGTAATTGCTGTAAAAGTAGGTGCTATTTTTGTGTAAAAGAAAAATAAAGGTGATCTATTAATTGCTGCCGCAGTGAGTGAGCCTAAAGCGATTTCAGATCGGGAGAACACGTCTCAGTTTTCTTCAAAACGTAAGGGATTGTGATCACAGGCGCAAGGAATTGTGGTTATGCGCCGATGGAGGAATTAAGATGAGCGATGTGATCTTGTTACACAGAAGTGCTCTGTTTTTCATTTCGCTTCTCGTATCCTCAAATTATAGGTAGTTTCACCGTTACGCAACAAAAAATAATTCGAAATCGTTCCATCATGAAAAGGCCAAGAACTTGGAATCACGTTTGTAGGGAACATATCTTCTGACCACCTCTCCATTCTCACGTTTGCGGTACATCGTTTCTGAGTTATTTGTCTAAGGGTTTCACCTAACTTTATGGAGACGCCATGAACGTGGTCCATCAATATTGCGGCCGGCAATCAACGAAAACATCTCGAGTTCACTTTTCGCTCATGAGATAAAATACACATGTATGAACACATCTCCTAATGTACTTGAAACGCTCAAACATACTGCTGAGATTCAAAGGGATGGACTTTTTTCAACCAAATAGCTTTGAACCGTGGTTTCATGCAAGGTGATAATTCAGAAAATCAAAATGCTCTATTTTCGAAACTAAAGACGTCACGGAACTGCCGGAAACTTCAAGAGAGATTTATTTCTAGGTCGTCTTCAACCTCGTTTAGATAAAATTCAGAATACCTTGCGATTTTAATTTTAGAATTTTTTGATGACGTCACTGTGAAAACCATCTATTGTTTTCTTTGTGCTTTCGCGTGGAGTCCTGAGGGAAGTCCAGTGGGGGTCCAAGTTTGGTACCGTCCCCGATGAAAACCTATTAAAATATCCCTTCAATTCCACGCACGAACCGTCGTTAAATTACCGCACGCACGAACATCTCCCTTTCCCTCGACAGCATTTTTACCATTTATGTAAACTAGTTGATACAGTGAAGTTGAGGGTTTAAACCTTTGCAAAAACAGTGGACGATAAGTCTTGCACAGCGTTGGATCAAAGAAGATCGTGATCAGACAAAATTCATGTAAAAATATTTATGAAGGTCAAGTAGACCACTGCACAACTGACAAAACAACGCATTGTTTTATTCATAAAGCACACTAACAAAATCCGTACCATGCTTAGTTCGCATTTTTGAGCATTAAAATATAATTTTTGTTCCTATGTTTTCGACAGCAAGTCGTGTATTTTGAGGTCGCCCATCCAGATACTAACCCCGCTGGACAGGGATTAAAGCACCCATAACCCCAAAATATTTTTTTCGCTAAAATGAATCTTTGCACCTGTTCGAAACGCATTGCGGCCTGATTCGCGCTTACGTAGCGAAGCGTTACTTAAATTTGAAGGCTACAGTCGATGTATAGATAACCCGGCGTTTTATTTCTGTACTCGTTGCCAACGGGAAATGTCATCGGCAACAGCCTTCAAATCCAACGCTTCGCTACGTAAGCGCGAATCAGTCAAAAATTCTGTTGGGCAATCCATACTTCATAACACGGCTCTTTACATTGTGGGTGTGTCGATCGGTTGATTGCATGCAAGGCAAATATTTAAATACGTTACGTTTTTTTATATAAATAGACTAATTCGTCGCCAGGTCCTTTGCGACTTCATTTTGGCGCCCAAACGGAAGTTCTACTGCACTAGCGCAAATCACGGCCATTTTTTCCTTTTTCTAACAAATCCTGCCATTTTATAGGCTTCGAAAGTTGCGAAAATCCAAGCATCTTTTGTTCACGACCAAGTCAGAAGGGGAGTGGGTCTATTCCTGATTTGTCATCACAATCTACTTTGCATGCATTTTTACAAAGAGTTAATGCAATGTAAATCAGTTTGTGACGTCAAATCAGGAATAGACCCACTCCCCTTCTGACTCGGTCGTGAACAAAAGATGCTTGGATTGTCGCAACTTTCGAAGCCTATGAAATGGCAGGATTTCTTAGAAAAAGGAAAAAAAAACGGAATGCGTTTCGAACAAGTGCAAAGATTCATTTTAGCGAAAAAAATATTTTGGGGTTATGAACTTTTGTCGTGGAACTGTCCGACGCTCAAACTACACACCTAAACTTGCTGTGAAAAAGAAGTCAAAGGCACCTTCATGTCAGCCTCAAAGCCATTGTTTCTCGATTCCCATTTATTTCCTTCAATCTTTCTGGGTTTAGGGTTATTACGTTCTGAAAAAAAAAACGCAGCTCAGTTGACAGTTCTGGAATAAAGCACTGTGCCAAGTTACTGCACTCCCACACGTACGCAATGCGTATCTTTTTTTTTGATGCAGACGCAAAACAACTTTCCATTTTCAATGAGCCTTGGTTTGTCTATATGGAACAATCAAATGTATTTAGTGTGCAAGCACATTCCTTCTCTTTCAGTTACAATATATGCAACTGCACTTGGGCGTTGGTATGAAATATTCGATTGTGAACTAAATGACTTCTGGTAGGGCTAAAACCAGGTCAAGACTTGACAGTCTTTTTCGAATACATTAAAAATATTTAATAAAAATACTGGCGCTGGTGAGTTAACGTTTTGCACGGGTATTTTCCCCGTATTTTCATCCTTGCTTAATTAAGGAAGCACGAATTGGAAAAATGGCAAATTTTGAAAAAAAAAAAACATTTAAACAAATCTTAAAAGACGAGCCAGGAAACATTGAAATAGATTTGTGTTGCACATGTGCATCACTACTTTCGCTTAAGGAAGTCTCCACTACATTTGTCATCGAATCTGGTTTAATCGCCTTGCTTCGCGAGTGTCTTATAGCTTAGTTGTACAGCGTCGAACTAGAAATCGAACAGTCATAGACCTTGCAACTTTTTTTCTGAGCTCTCGGATAATTTTTCATTGACAAGTATCCCTGAGCAATCCTCAGTACAAAACACCTCTTTATTTCTGCCGGATTTCTCTCAAACGTACATTCTGAGGTGATTGGTGAATAATGAGAAACGGGCAATGCTTCGGAAAAAGATTCATACATGGTTATTAAAAACAGCCATATTTTGCACAGAAAGACATAGCAAGGAGTCTCAGGGATTTGTTCTATTCAGCCACATTACAGTCAGATACGATAATAGGGCTATAGGAGTTTTAGGATGGCCTCCCACTGGAGCTGAGATTTTTGCGAGTCTATGAACAATTTAAAAAAAGCGCTAAATACTCAAGGAGGCTTCTTTTACTCTTCTAGTGGTTCGCGATACGCATATTTTTAGCTTTCTTAGATTAATTTAATTTAGCATTATTCTTACCGTTTTAGGGACTTGTAAAATTTAATAATTGGCGAAAATGTGAAGCGCTTGAGGACTTTTCAGGAATATACGTAAATAAATTTTTATACTGATAATAATAATCATTAATATTATGAGTATAATTAACAATTTAGTTTTATTATTATTTTTATTATTTGAATTGTAGCCAAACTGATTAAAAACATATTTAAGCCACAGCGCTGAAACCATTTACAATGATTTCCGCAAGCTTCAGAGCGTGAGCTGAAACGGGTAATTCACGAGGATCAAGTTAACAACCAGGAAATATCGCACGTCCAACAAATGGTATATAAATTCGTTGAATCGTTAACAGAATTCATCTTCCGAGTGGAATAGCTGTAAACTCTCTGACAGAAGAAGAAAGAAAAAAGCCATCCACCGACGCGCCTTTTCAACAGAAACAAACCAACATGGTAAGTATGCGTCAAATTTTCTTTCTTAAACACGAAACTTTTGACATCGATCAAATTCTTCTTCCAGAAAGAGAGATCCGTCGATTTTTCTCATTTCTTTTTCCTTTCAACAGGAGTTCAAAGGGTTTCTTTTGTGCTTCGCTTTCTTTGTTGTCACCGCTTCTGGCGCTACAGTTTGTAAATGTGTAGAGGAACAGAAGAAGGTAAGTTGTATAATATTTCCTACACCGACCCAATGACTAGACCAGTGTAAAAGAACGCAGTTCCATTGTATTGTATGTGTGTGTGTGTGTGTGTGTGCATCGTTAGGGTTTCTCTCCTTACTCTCTATCTTGTAGTGGTTATCACACTCGACTAGTAACGGGGGGACGTGGGTTCAAACCCCGCTCAGGGCAAATTTTCTTTCGACACATTTATTCTAGCGTCCGGAAGATTGTTCGCGTTTTAATTAACTCGCCTAGATGCCAGCGTCTATAATGGTTGGCTTAAGCATTCCATGGTTTTTTCCCCCGGGATTTTAAGGAACCTAGAACAGAACCAGAACAGAAAAGTTTCCAAAGTATTTTTAGGTGACGACTCTTGGTTATCTTGTTTGTCTCTCTGCAGGAGCCAGCTGTGGAAAAATACACTCTTAAAGTGGACGATGGAAAGAAACAGATCGAGGAAACAATTGAGGTCGATACTGAGAAGGAAACGGAGACTTTTGACATTCCAAGTGATGGCGATACAGATCCAAATGCTCCAGGGGACGTCAAAAGTATTTACGATTTCAAGCGGGTGAGGATCTAGGACCTAGCGGGTGGATCTGAGCTAGTCTCGTGATGCATCTTTACCTTCCCTCCCACCAAAAATAATGAGGCTGAAATGTCAAACCTCTTATGATCGCGGGCATAAGCCTAAATGCATTGATCGTATTGCTGAGGAAAGCGGAAGGAAAAATGTATGAATTTAAAAATCGAGAACCCATAGCTCCCGAAATGACCCCGACCAAAATTTCTGCAACGCACAAAACAGTAATCATTTATTGCTTGAAAATAAGGAAACCGTGTTGTCCTTGCGGCAATCACTTCAGTACACTTCGCTAACGTACTTTGCGAAACAACAACAACAACAGGAAAAACGTAATGTAAGGTTTTGACAACGTGAGCAAACAACAGTTAATCTTACGTTCAGTGCTTCTCTATTTCAAAACACCCTCTTGTACAACGTGAATGTGATGGAACAATTGTGGAGCCCTTAAGAAAGCGCAAAGATATTGTTCTTTATCTATCGGTTTTCAATACGTTGTCTCATTTTGCATTCACACAGAACTTGGCCATGTATCGCTTGTCCAACCAGAAGGTCTGTTTTCTGAGAAATTCCACGAGCGAGATGCCGAATCCTCAGAATCTCATGGAACTTCTTGATAACGTAAGTAGAATGACTTCATTTTCAAGTTAAGTGCTGCAAACATCCTAAACAACAACGACAACAACAAACTTTGATACAATTCCAACAAACAAATTTCAAGTACACTGAGAGAATACCTTCAAATAGCACGGCTAATCAGGGCACTGAGGTAGTATGAAGACTTAATTATCATCTACGTGCATGCTTAATATTTGCGTTACAGAAAAGATGAAATTATCCCCAGAAGCTGGAGGATAAAGATAACGTAGCAAGAGTAGAGGAAAATGCTGGAGGTTCAGATTCTATTCATCTCACTTAATTACGTATCTATATCAGCGTAACAGCTTTTCTTTTGGCAGATTTGGCATAGATACTTGGTGAACGACATATTGAGGGGTATCTCTTTCAGCATGTGGTACTGGCGTAACTAGATTAGCTACAATCTTGGACAAAACTCTTTGGGAAAATGTGACGCTCTAATTTGTCTGTGTGATAAAGATTAAATTCTTCCCACTTTCCCCCCCTCCCCCCATTCCAATGTTGGTTAAAAAACGGGCAAAGGCTTGCACAGTATAATTTGCATCACATTGTCAACATTGGTTTGGGGGGAGGGGGGGTAAGGACCAATATAATTTGTAAGTGCATGTCAAATGATGCTTAAGCTAGAATTTTTCCCAAGAGTTTTGTCCAAGATTGTAGACTGGAAGGGCATTTGCTGGGTTCTGAAACCTCACTATTATCAATAAATTAGTTTTCACTGCACAAGTTTTAGGCAGAAGGCATGAGCTCACCTGCGAAACACTGTGTTTAATAAAACTTCATTGAAAAATAGCGTGATACATTACAGTACTTCAAAATAAAATCTAACCTCGTATATTGTTTTTTTTCTTTTTCTACATTTCTAATTTTGGTTTCATATGGGCATTAAGTGCTCCCTTATTCAGGTTTCTCACAATGTCAATCAACACTACGCAGTCCCAAGTTGCCTACGTTAATCACAATAAACAAAGTTGCGCTTTACACATCTCACTAGAATTTCTAACACCTTGATCGAGATTTTCGTCGATCGGTCAAAGTGCTCATCTCCTTTGAACGTGGATCCACATTGTAAAATTTGTTAATATTTCTCTCGGACGAGAGCAAGCAAAAACCTAACATGTTTACCTAGTTAGATAGTTTTCAGATTTGGAAATTTTCCAATAGGGAACAAATTTACATCGTTATTTTAGCACATTTTTGTCACGTGTCACTTCCACGTCGTACCTCTGCTCGATCCCAGAGCCCTTGTCTTGCTCATGTCTTAGATAGAGAGAAGTGTGATGTAAAACGATGAGTCACGCTTGTGCGTTACCTAATCTGTTTCGGGTTGTGTGACTATGGGGTTTAACATAATTGTTTTTCTCTACAGAAAAAGACCATGGAGCCCACACAGAAAACGTTTCAGTACACGATCGATGGAATTCTCAACGATCGCTCTATTCTGAGCGATGAGATGGCGACTATGTGTGCCAAGAATCCCATTTATCTTGTCAAGGAAAGAAGCTCCCTTTCGGCCGAACTGGAAAAGAAAGAAGTCTTAAAGCGTAAGTTAAACCGTATTCAGATGAGAATATGCGTCATATATGGCAACCCATGGCAAAGAATGAGGGACACGCGTGCGCAGTACGTAGCGACACTTACAAAAATCACGCTTAAGGGCCCACAGATGGATTTTTCGCGCGTTGCTAGGGAAGTGAAATGTTACTTCCGGTAATTGACGTCATCATATCATGAGCCGACAAAAAAACCCACTCACAAGCAAAAGTCACCGCACAAACTGTTGCTTCCATCGAAGGGTTTTCCTCGCCCTTCCTCGCGCTCGTTCTCAGATCAACTGCGCATGCGTAAACGGACTGAGTTCCGGTTTGAGGAAAAAGCTAAATTTCCGGCGTTTTAAATCGAATTAATTTTTTTTTTACATGGCACGTTTCATCCCCAAATACAGAATATAGCTAAGCATTGATTTTTTTAAATCATTCTGTTTTGAAAAAGTTATGGGTATTTCAGTATCGTTTATGTCTTTAAAAAGAACATTTTTCAAAATAAAAAGAAAACCATGCTTGGCTGGATGCAAAAACGAATACAAAGTATCAAACCATCGATTAAATACCCAAATTGCGTAGCACGGAGACAAATTTAGAGTTTTCTTTTATTGGTCACGTGACCATGGGCGTGGTATGATGACGTCATATTTAGGGTCATTGGCTTACAAAAGTTGGAAACTGACCAAAATAATGCCAAATTCTCTCAAATTACTTAACCATTGCATCCTTAGCAACGCACCCCAAAAAATACGTCAGTGGGCCCTTAAGGACGGTGCCTACTATTGTTATTGCGCATACGTTCTGCTAGGTGTGCCAAAGAGGTCCTTTTCTAACATGAAACAAAGCTCGTTAAGGATACTTTGTGGTCGAAATATCAAACACAAACCTTATTAGTGACTTAACAACAAAAATTGGTGATAAAACGTTGTTTATTCCGAGGAATCGAGCGCACTCTTTCGAGGCCGAGAACTGGGCTCGCTGGCCGATAACTGGGCCCACGAACGAAGCATCCATTTCCGTTGTTACTCGGGAGAAGACAGAGTTGAGCATTCGATAGCTTTACATGTGTAAACTGGATGCTGAAGCTAGTTGTTTTTGAAATTTCAAATCCTTGCGGCTATTCCCACAGGTAACCCAGGCTCACTGTGTGCGTCACGTAGGTATTAAAATATAGAGAACACATGAGGCGAAGTTTAGGTCTGAAAATATGCTAGAAAATGGTAATAAAAATCGATAAAACTTACCATGTGGTGAGCTGTTGTTGTCTTTAATACGTACACGAAGTTTCGGGGAAAATGGTCCCCGTTCACCTTCCATCATAATATAGTGACAAGGTAGGAGACGGAAGCCAGCGTCGGGACTCCGATCGACCCAAAACAAGCACGATTTTTTCCGCGAAAATCAAATCCAGTCGCTAAATAAACACGCCAGGTTCGTGGAATAGGAATTTCTCTAAACCATGAATCCACTAAAGCATCTCCAGGTAGCAACGCGTAGCCACCAGACTCCGTAAAACTTGTAAGTTAACCTGCTAAAATGGCGGCCAGAAAGTGTGGTACTCACGAAGTGCCCAATTCAAAATGGCACTGAACTCAGGACGCCTGGTGACGAGTATAATAAGTCTCCCTCGAGGGAGGGGAGTCCCAAAAAATTGCTCAGTGAGTTTTGTTTTTAGGAATTTGGGACTCCCCTCCCTCCAGAACTTATTATACTCGTCACCAGGCGTCCAGAGTTCAGTGCCATTTTGAATTGGGCACTTCGTGAGTACCACGCTTTCTGGCCGCCATTTTAGCAGGTTAACTTACAAGTTTTACGGAGTCTGGTGGCTCTACGTTGCTACCTGGAGATGCTTCAGTGGATTCATGGTTTAGAGAAATTCCTATTCCACGAACCTGGCGTGTTTATTTAGCGACTGGATTTGATTTTCGCGGAAAAAATCGTGCTTGTTTTGGGTCGATCGGAGTCCCGACGCTGGCTTCCGTCTCCTACCTTGTCACTATATTATGAAGGAAGGTGAACGGGGACCATTTTCCCCGAAACTTCGTGTACGTATTAAAGACAACAACAGCTCACCACATGATAAGTTTTATCGATTTTTATTACCATTTTCTAGCAAATTTTCAGACCTAAACTTCGCGTCGTATGTTCTCCATATTTTAATACCTACGTGACGTACACAGTGAGCCTGGGTTACCTGTGCTATTCCAAGGTAAGAAATAAAAGTTTACGTTTTTTTGGCCGAGAACTGGGCCCCAGCTTTATCCACCACGGTTTGAAGTTAAGCTTCTTCTTTGGTAAGGAAAGTATGACGGAATGCCGTTTCCAGCTGAATCGCCTTCCAAAAATCTAACTTTGCAAGCCCGTGCGGGAACGAATTCTGTAGGTATCAACTAGAATTACTTTTCCAAAACAATGTTCTTTTTCCCAGACTTTTACGGATAGAAATCCTCGGTAAAAGACTGAGAATAGGGAGTTTAAGCAAAGACGACTGGCTACGGCAACGAAAACGTCAGTCCAAAATATAACTTAGCGCTATCGCATTGCCAAGTATTTCGCGATTATTGCGTCTTGTTCAACTTGTGCAATACGGGCGAACTATTCTGTAACTGGATGGGTACGAACGGTTTTAAAGTCAAAGCAGAAAATGACCGTTTCATTGTTATATTCTCACGTTGTCTTCAAAACCTAAAATATGGTGATTTGTCGTTGTTGTTTTGTGGAGTACGGCAGAGAAATGCACGGAAATTCGTGCTACACGTGCAGCATGAGTAATTTGCCTTTTTAACCAATAATATTCTTGCTTTGTGGCGTTGCCGTAGCCGTAGCCGTCGTCTTTGCTTAAACTCCCCAATGACAGTAAATCCTTACAGTGAGATCACGGGAAAATGAAACAGGAGAAAATCAAATTTTCAATACGTCTGTGTTCGTTTGAAGTACAGTACACTTTCATACACTAAGAATGTCCGATATTTCGCCTAAACAGACAAAAACCGATTTATTTATTTACATGGATTAGTGGAAATTTTCCAAATAAGTCCTTATAAAACTTAGAGCTCTTCGCTGCCGTTGTAGATAACAATAGACTCGACGGGCCGCCATCTTTGTTTTCCATTTTGGACCGCGTGCATATTTGTAAAGCAACGATCATCCAATAGCATCTCGCCAAAGAAAGAAAATAATTGACAGCTCTCGAGACTTCTCTGAAGTGACTCCGCCCCCTCATGTCCCTCATTCCTTGCCATGCTGGAAAAATACGGGCGCGAGAGTTTTAGCCAACCGGCTACTAAGAGAAGTGAAGTCGACGTGTGATAGTGGTTGGATTTGCGTGGGGTTGGATTCCTCTAGAAACAAAGCCAATTAGCTATTTGTTTACATTAAAGCAACCTTGATTGACCTTGATATCAGTTAATACACTAATCAACCTTTTTCTTTTCTATTTTACAGGAACAAAACGTAGCTGGTGTCGTTGGATACTCATTCGAATTTGCTCTGCCCCAAATTGTTGTTATTACCGTTGGTTTCTTTGGTGTTTTTAAGCAAACCAAACCCCAAGTGGCTAACAGTAAATGCTTAAAACTGATTTTAATTTGAAGAGTAGCTGTCAAAGATTTTTCTGAAGTTTTCGGTTTTCGTCCAAAACAAAAACAATGATCTTTAGTCAAGGTTAAAGCGTTTCTTGCAATTGAGGAGAAAGATATAAGCCGACAGCTTACCTCAAAAATGCCTCCAAGAAATCCATTTATGGAATTTTCTGATCTTTTGACGACTCAACATGGTATAAAAGCTTTCTTGGTCACACAAGATAGTCTGCTGTTAATATGTTTTGCTTTTTTAGGGCCGACATATCAAGCAGCCCGTGAGAAGTGCTCGTTTTTTACGACTTTCGAGGTGGTAAAACCTCCACTGTTCGACATGTCTTTGTTTCAACTACCATCTCTCTGAGTGGCTGGTTCTTCAATAATACTTCTATCTCTTCTTTGAAACTATCGAAACGACCTCCGCTTCTTGCTTTCATCGATCGATCAGTCAAAGGACGCATCTGGAAAAGCAGGCCATTGTTTTGCCGGAGAGAATATGACTTCTAGAAACAAATTTTCGAACATCAAATCACGGTATCGCTGATGTTGAAGTCGTACCAGCGAAAGGCAAATACCTGTGTTCTATGTTTCTATCGTTTCACTTTTCTTCCATAAAGCACCTTAAAAGACTTCTGTTGAAGTTTGTAAGCGGCGTTAAGTCCTGCAGTTCTTTCTGTTGTCCTTTAAAATGACGCCTTTTTGGAGGCGAAAAACAAAAGGAAGAATATGTCAAGCTACAGGCCACATTATGTATCTTACTCAGACATCAGAGTAAATTTTCGGCTATGTTCTTAATTTTTAGGAAGGTCATCCATCGATTTTTTATTCGTGCCTTCTTAAACAACTGTAGACATTTCATAGTTTCGTAGCAGTAACACAGTCAAGTAAAATTGAAAGACGTTTTCTGGCGTATTCCACGCAGAGAGAGACCAACTTAGTGTGACAGAGCCTCTTAAAGATCGAGGTTGAGTTTACATTCATTCTCGTAGTATGGTAACATTTTTGTTCGGTAAATGAACGTGGTTTTTCTGTATTTGTTTTTTGGAGAGGAGAAGGGCCTTGGGGTTCG
>NC_090891.1:41110425-41130425 GCF_036669925.1 Montipora capricornis | reverse complement strand
ATCGCTATGCCAGAGGTCGTGAAAAGCCAACGCAGTTTTAATTGGAATCGAGGCCTGATGTAGATCAGCGTACAACGTGAAAAAACGGTGAATTATTTTTGACTGTTATGCTTGTTAATTTGCAGCTGCTTCTTACGGAACAGCTACAATTTTGAAAACTGGCTCTCCTCACCAGCCGCCATCTTTCTTTCGACATTAAACCAATCAGAGTTCATGTGAGAAAAGCACCAATCAGCGATCTTTTTAGTTCACTGTGTGTCAGAATCTTATCCCGACTCGCCGCCATTTTGAAAGCTGAGAAGACCCTGGGAACAAGGTTGGCGTTAAGTCCTGCAGTTCTTTCTGTTGTCCTTTAAAATGACGCCTTTTTGGAGGCGAAAAACAAAAGGAAGAATATGTCAAGCTACAGGCCACATTATGTATCGAAACAAAGCTTGAAGTGCATTGAATTCTGTTGTTTGCCGATAAAACCGAAATCATTTTCCGACCCACGCCTTGAGCCATTGTGCCCAAAATTCAAAATTTCCGCGACCGAGCAAAATTTTCCAGTAGGGAGACTGGAAACTGGGGACATTTTTTTGGCCGGATTTGAGGTAAACATTTTCAAGCGTGGTTATCTATCAATATGAGTAAAATGAACTTCATAATAATTAAGTCTCCAAGGAAAAGAAAAAGACATGGCAATTATTCTTAGCATAAGAAATATCCATGGTTATTCTCACACAATAGATCGTAAGCAGTGTATAAAATACCTAGGAGTTATGATTGATGGGTTTTTAATTGGCAAATACCAAATCGCATTTATTTGTTCCCGTATATCCCATAATATTGGAGTGATATTGAAACTGACGCCTGGTTTTCACTAGCGACGCAATCACAAGCACAAGCGCAAAGAAGAGCGCTTATTTCACCGTGAAAACGTGGTTGATGCAAGCATAAGCACAGGCGCAAGCAGAATCACACGGATCAAAAATTTTCCTCTTTCTTGTGCTTCCGCTTATGCTTGCGTTCGCTTGCGTCGTGTGAAAGCGAAACGCAGCATAAGCGTAAGGAAATTTGTTACGTCACGGTCTGGCCAATTAAAGCACTCGTTCCAGATTCTCCGCGTCTGGGCATTTGAACAAAATGACGGATGCCGTGGTTGTTATTTAATGCTTCTGTCGACGTTCGTTTTCACTAGCATAAGCTGCTTATGCTTCTTGCGTCGCTAGTGAAAAACCAGGTGAAGTCAGCTTACAGGCCTAGTGGCTCATCAGGCCGGAGCGTATGCCCGGTTTCTCTAGCATGAAGCGACTAGGAGTATTCTACTCCTCCCTGGATAGGATGCTAGTCCATCGCAGGGTTACCCTCAGCATTTCGCTGGTACCCATTTATACACCTGGGTGGAGAGAGGCACCGAGGGAGTAAAGTGTCTTGCCCAAGAACACAACACAATGTCCCCGGCCAGGTCCCGAAAGCGGACCATTCGCTCCGAATTCGAGCACACTAACCATGAGGCCACCGCGTCTCCCTCAAACCAGGCTTAAGATATTATCTCTCTATTCAACACTCAAACAAATTTATTAAAACTTAATTTATCTTTATATTTCTAATGGCATATTAGCTTGGGGCAGTGCATATAAAATACATATAAAAAGAATTCAAGTGAAGCTTAACCACATTGTAATTACGATTTATATTTTTTGCTACCTCATTTGGTAAAGAGACAGAGAGTTCTCAACCTCTGTTAAACCTATTAGGCCTTCTAACAGTGGATAACGTTTGTCGTCTCGAAGTTCTCAAATTCTTACATTCTTGGCTTAAGGCCTTTTGCCAAAAGTAGTTGACACTATATTCCAGTTTACCAGTAGAATGCATCGATATAACACAAGATATTCAGCAAATAAAACCCTTTACAAAAATAATAAATGTTGGAAAACAAGCAATCTCTTTCATAGCATCACTATACTAGCATCAGAGGATCGCGCCAGCCCTTTTTTAGAAGTGAAGTTGTAGATGATTTTAAAGTAAATTGTACAGCTGCTGACCTACTTTTATAAAATAATTTTATATTTGTAAACCACTTCTGATCTGAAATTTTTTATATTTTAATTGAATGAATATGTAATAAAGGTTAAGTTTAAAAAAAAAAATTCTTTCATGGCAATCGATATTTGGAAAGATATTCCATCTTCACTTAAAACTACAAGTATATTTTCATTTCCCAAACAAGTTAAACGTGATCTATTGTCAAAACAAGAAAAGAAATAGGTCTCTTTTATCTTTACCGGTAATTTCATTGTCTTAATTAGTTCTTCTGTTTTCACCTGCTGTTTTTTTGGAACCTTACATTTAAGCCGGGGAGCTAACTAGAAAACCGATTAGGTCAGTAACTTAGTTCCCCAGCTCGAACTTTCTTTAACCTTATTTTAGTGTTTATTTTTCTTTTATAGTTTTCTTCCTATTGTTTGTAATGTATAGGTAATTGTATTATTCTTCTTGACCTACTGAAATAGAGGATATTAAATGGCCACCCGGAGATACGAAATTTCTCTTCGAGCGTCTTTTATGTGCAATCGGAGGGCAAACTGTGTCCGTTTTAGCCGGGTTTGTGGCTTTCGAATTTATACGATGTCGTTAGTTGTCATTTCTCCTTATAAAGAGAAGAAGGGCTGGTGACTCGCGGTGATCTCCTCCCACAAATTGCTCTCGCATCACAAAGCAACGGTCCGAATCGCCATAAAAACACCACAGCCTTAAGGCCAGATAAATTTCCTCTCTCATCAACTCTATTCCGGGACCATACAGCGATTTTTGGCGGACAAATTCCAAATAATGTTCGGCTTTCTGTAATCTTCCCATAAGCTTAGCCAAGTGTTTCAAATTGTCCAATGAGAGTGAAGAATGTAATACGATCGCCATCAAGCTATTCTCGGTTTTCACATGACGTCACGACTGCCATGTTGGTGCCCCTAAACAAAGAAAAGGCGGCCATATTGGTGCCCCGACCAAATCCTCCTTGAATTTAACTTTATTATTATGCAAACGCTTTTGTTTTCGTTGAAAAACATGGCTGTTGATCACGTGAGTGAAAACCAGCAATGACGGCCGTAGCCACACATCTAGCCGAGCGCATGGGAAGATTATAGAAAGCAGAACATTATTTGGAATTTGTCCACCAAAAATCGCTGTGTGGTCCCGGAATAGAGTTGATGTGAGAGGAAATTTATCTGGCCTTAAGGCTGTGGTGTTTTTATGGCGATTTGGACCGTTGCTTTGTGATGCGAGAGCAATTTGTGGGAGGAGATCGCGAGTCACCAGCCTTTCTTCTCAATATCCGTTGGGTATGCATGTTTAAGACTACGAAGACTACGCCAGAGAAAAAAAAAAAAACAAGAAACGGGCCCGAATCGTTACCTTGGCTACCTACGGCATCCCACGGAATAAATCTCTGATTTTAATCCTTGTAGGTTTGTTAACGAGCCAGTTATTAGCCGTGAAAAACTGATAAATTATTGGGTGGCAAAAGCACGAATGATCCGATGCATTCTTTAAAATTTCGAATCTTCAAAGCATCTTTGCTGAAATATTATCCGCTATATCTTGTTCAAATTTCCAGAGAGAGGTCATTATGAAATCCACCTTCAATACTGAGAAGGGAGCAGCTCTTTACAATCTCTAATATTTACTGCGTTTTGTGATATTGTCTCTAATGAAGCAGTTAACAACAACCTTCGTCATGTGCAACATGATGTTGAGCCAATATGCACTTTACCTTGCACCATATTTAAGCATGAAGTTAATTCTAAGAAATAATAAATATTACTGCATGATTACCAAAAACGTCTTTTACACTTCTGAATCACTTCCTAAACCATAACAGCTTATCAGCTAGGAATAATACACAAACAGCGTTGACTGGCTTGTTATGTACACAACTGGCTTGTTATCAAAGCTGTCAGGAACATGCGACCGAAAAGTCCATTTTATGTACGCTTGTTATGCTTGTTTTGTACACAACTGGCTTGTTATCAAGCTAAAAGGCTGAACATTACATATTTACTTTTGGAAGTCACTTTGTAAGTAGAAACTCCTGATAAAACTGAGATGGCCAAAGAAAAAAACTATCACAGGTTAATTCCTTTAAATTAATGGCCACATTTTGATACTATCATCATATTTTAATACTATCATGGTATATCAAAGCATTACAACCCGTTGCTCTTCTCCTCACGTGCCTCACGATATCAAAGGACTACACGATAGTGTCATGCATAGCGGAAAAGGAACCCGGATGGAATCGAGCGAAGAGAACACTCGACTACTACTCCCCTGGCCCGTGGAATACAGAAAGTCATCTTCAAAATTTGTAAAGGAAGTCATTTCATCTCTAGTTTTTGCAAGAGCTCCATTTTTCGCCGATTCGCCTTACTAAGTTCACGGAAAACATTTGCAAAAGCACTTACCGAATTTAGAGAAGATGAGAAGCATTTTTACATTATTTGCAAACGGAGGCGCTCGATATGGTGATGGCAAAGAGAGCAAAGCAAGAAAGAAAATTCTTTGAACTACAAGTTAAAGAAATAAAAAACGGCCAAAAAGAATTTCCATGATTTATTTTATTTAAAAAAAAAAAACACTTTTAAATTTCCACCTTGGAGAAATATGTAGTTTCGAAGTTAGCTTACGATGTCAGCTTGTCGCTTTAATTTGTTAAAATCGCGTCGATGATTCACTCTTTTGCCTGGAATGTGGAGACTATCACAGAGTTCAGCTGCTGACTGTATGGAATTTCCTGACTCATCATGAAAAACTGTTGATGATACTGCAACTTGCCATGCACTTATGTTACCCCGGTTTGAAGTGTTTAAAAGAATCAATCAAACGTATCATTATTGATAGTAGATTTCATGATTATTTAGAGAAAATACGTAGAAATAACCTTAGCGACCAGCATAACACCATCCCACGGGTGAATTGCTTTTATTCCTGGTTGCTTATTAAAACATGATTTTTAAGCACTTAAAAAAATTACTGAAGGGATCTATTAACTACGAGTCAGTTTCCTTTGAGTAATTAAAATAAATTCCGGGTTTTTTTTTTCTTAAAAAGAACAAGTTTACTGGCAGTCAAACTGCAGTGTGTGGTTTTTTTTTCTTTTTTTTTGGAGCGCTTCACATACTCCTTCGTCATTTGTCGTTGTTGTATGCTGATCAAGATTAATAGGTCTTTGTTGGGTCTGTGTGACAGAGAACGCACTCTCCTTAGCGGATCGCCGATATTGGCTACTCAAATAAAAAACGTCATGATATTCAACAATCAGGTGAAGTCTTGCAGTCAGTAGCTTTGCTTTGTAAGTTGATTTTGGGGCCATGCATAAACATTGCACTTCCTGTTTGCACGCGGCCTCTCTGCGTCGAAGATAGTGATTCTAAGTGTACTCTCTACACCCAAAATTCCACGGTGCCACACTTTTGAATTTCTCTGAGAGGTTTTAGAGTGGGGAATTGTGCAACTTCCTTATTCGTTGTTTCAACATGTCTTTCCTCCAAATTACCCATTGTAAATTATCTTTAATCTAGAACCCAGTGTAATCTGCTTGGCCCACTACTGTGACAAAATCTGGCACGATTCTCCGAAATCTCGGTAGCGCACCTGTATTTTTCAGAAAAAAATTAAATTATTGGTACCGTGCTACGATTTTGGAGTGCCTTGTCTCTGGACTGTGTTAACAGCGGAAAACCACAAAAAGAGTTATGATATCCTTGGATTGAAATAAAACTATTACAGGGAAGGTCCTTTCCGCTTTAGTGAAGATAAAAACCCCGTTCTTTTTTGTTAGAAAAATGTAATTACGTCTTTCATATAGAGTATTTCTTTTCAACACGAGTGATTAAACGAAAGGCTAGATTTTGAAATGTGCACCAAGTTTTTTCCTGACATTTGCACTGTTTCGTACTGAATGATTAAGCACATTTGAAACAAGGTTATGGAGAAAAGAATTATATAATATTAAAACATGGCGTTTTCTTATTTAGAAGTGCGGTGGTTAAGTAGTGAGGCGAAGAGGTTGATCAGTCGGCAAACATTCCCAGGTTCTTATTTTTTGTCCAGACATTGGGTTGTGATTTGTAAAAAAACAATATGATCGTTTGCCATAACTCCTATCAATGTCTCATAGCAAACTAGGAATTTACAATCAATTACAATGCACAAGTGGGTGGGATGATTATTATTTTCAAGACAGGGCAAAGCAGTTGATGGGAACGATTTGCACGGACTAGACTGAAATGGAGTCAACTAAGTTCAAGTTGGTCTTCCAACGCCAGTTTTACCAAAGCGATCATTTCTTTAGATATTTTATAATATAAGTGGTTTACAACCAATCTCTTAAGACAGAGACAACAATGATGCAATGTACAATTTCTGGTGGACGAACAAAAGGAAATGACAGATCTTTTGTTTTCGTCCAACAACATGGCTGCGATGACGTCACGTGAAAACCACCTAAATTATATTACAAGTTCCTGTTTCGCGTATGAAATGAGCCGATATCTTTTGAGGTTGTTTATATTGCATTCTTCCGGTGTTAACTAGGTTTTGCACCAGGAATGGTGTCTACATAACACTGTTTTTCCTTTTATGACTAGACTTTGATTTTCCAAAGCAGTTTTTCTTCCGGTATAATTTTTTTTACCCATAAGATTCCTGAAAGCATCTCGCTCAATATTTTATTTGTTATCCTCCCACGTATTTGCAGTGAACTATTTAATTTCGATCCACGTGCAAATCGAGAAAAATATTCCTGATGCACGAAATCCACGTGCAGATGACAAAAGAAATGCTGATTTGGAAAGCTAGCGCTATTCAATGCGAGGCTCATTTAACCTGTGCCAGAAATATAGGGGTGAATGCCGAGCTCGTGTCTGGAGGTGTGCGGGACAACTAAATTATTGGTACCGTGCTACGATTTTGGAGTGCCTTGTCTCTGGACTGCGTTAACAGCGGAAAACCACGAAAAGAGTTATGATATTCATGGATTGAAATAAAAAAAAAACTTTCCTATTACAAGGAAGGTCCTTTCCGCTTTAGTGAAGATAAAAACCCCGTTCTTTTTTGTTAGAAAAATGTAATTACGTCTTTCATATAGAGTATTTCTTTTCAACACGAGTGATTAAACGAAAGGCTAGATTTTGAAATGTGCACCAAGTTGTTTCCTGACGTTTGCACTATTTCGTAGTGAATGAGTAAGCACATTCGAAACAAGGTTATGGAGAAAAGAATTATATAATGTTAAAACATGGCGTTTTCTTATTTAGAAGTGCGGTGGTTAAGTAGTGAGGCGAAGAGGTTGATCAGTCGGCAAACATTCCCAGGTTCTTATTTTTTGTCCAGACATTGGGTTGTGATTTGTAAAAAAACAATATGATCGTTTGCCATAACTCCTATCAATGTCTCATAGCAAACTAGGAATTTACAGTCAATTACAATGCACAAGTGGGTGGGATGATTATTATTTTCAAGACAGGGAAAAGCAGTTGATGGGAGCGATTTGCACGGACTAGACTAAAATAGAGTCAACTAAGTTCAAGTTGGTCTTCCAACGCCAGTTTTACCAAGGCGATCATTTCTTTAGATATTTTATAATATAAGTGGTTTACAACCAATCTCTTAAGACAGAGACAACAATGCTGCAATGTACAATTTCTGGCGGACGAACAAAAGGAGGAAATGAGAGATCTTTTGTTTTCATCCACCAACATGGCGGCGATGACGTCACGTGAAAAACCACCTAAATTAAATTACAAGTTCCTGTTTAGCGTATGAAATGAGCCGATATCTTTTGAGGTTGTTTATATTGCATTCTTCCGGTATTTACTAGGTTTTGCACCAGGAATGGTGTCTACATAACACTGTTTTTCCTTTTATGACTAGACTTTGATTTTCCAAAGCAGTTTTTCTTCCGGTATAATTTTTTTTTACCCATAAGATTCCTGAAAGCATCTCGCTCAATATTTTATTTGTTATCCTCCCACGTATTTGCAGTGAGCTATTTAATTTCGATCCACGTGCAAATCGAGAAAAATATTCCTGATGCACGAAATCCACGTGCAGATGACAAAAGAAATGCTGATTTGGAAAGCTAGCGCTATTCAATGCGAGGCTCATTTAACCTGACTGTCGAACATTTTTTGCCTTGTTCCGAAAAAAAAAACTCCTAAAAACCGTTCGTTATGCATCAATCAATTCCAGCGGTGCCCTTCCTTTCCCCCCCCCCCCCCCGGGCAACCGCGGGGCATTTGCTCAAGTTGTCAGTCCCGGGGGTGGGGCATTCGCAATTTTATCGCGGACCGGGGGCTGGGCATTAGCCTACCCCGGGGCGACCCCCGGGCATTTGACACACGTGTTTTCGAATTAACATGGAAGAGTTTATCGGAAAAGACGAGGCCTTCGTTAAAGACTGGCTTGTCTGTCACGGACTCGATAACTTATGGATGTTTTTAAAGGTATGTTATCTCAATCTTAGGTATTTCTTCATTTATACTTGTAAGCATATGAATATATAAAAGCGACAAGGTGAACTAATATCACAAAACAATCACTGACGTGAAGACTGCGTAAACACGACTACTTCGCATTTCGCATCAACGAACACGTACTGTTGTCCTTGAAGTCTTCAATACCGTTGCATAAAAATACTGAACAGCTGACCGTTTTATTCACTGATTTAAAAAAAAAAACTGCAGTGTTGGAAGGCGATGATCCCGGGGGCGGGGCATTTGCCCTCTTTCTTCCTCCCCACCCCGGGGCATTTAGACAGCTTATGTGTTCCCACCCAGGGGAATTTGCCCATTTTTTTAAAAAAATGGTAATGCCCGGGGGTTAGCCCGGGAGGGGGGGGGATGGGCACTGCTAGAATTGACTGATGCATTACAACCAATACCCTATCTTTTCCAAACGACAACTCGGTGAGAGGTTTGTTGAGGATCAAAGCAAAATCACCAGTTTGAAGGCCTGTTAATAAGTCTTCCCAGAAAACAAACGCGGAAATATCTTTTCATTACTCAGGGATAATAAACCGTTGTTAATAGCGGATCGGTTCACTACATTTTCAAGTGCTTACAATTATCTTGACGCACTCGGGAATGGTTCTTGCGTGGTATGATGTGATGTTTGTCTCCAAGGAATTTTAAAGTTTTTCTTTAAGACACCTTTCCATCTACATGTCATTAAAAGAGGTGAGGATGCTTAAAATAGGTGTTTATCCCTTTTATTATTTCTTCAAAACAGCTTAGTCATTATGAGCCGGGAAATTCCATACAGCCTGCAAATGGTATATAAACTTTCTCAGGTCTCAGACGAAGTAGGAAAGTGATCCAGCGCATTGATTTTACACAAGTAACAAGCTAGCATGGTAGGTTCAATTCAAGATTACGTTCCTTCAAGTTAAATAAACCCCAAAAAAGCGTAAAAATGCTTTTTCTTTTTCTTTTTTACTAGGATTTCAAAGCGTCTCTTTTGTGCTTTGCTTTGTTTGTTGTCGCCGCATCGGGAGGCCCAGTTTGTAAATGTGGAGCAGAGAACAACAAGGTAAAAATGCTTTTCAGTTTTTCTAAATTTCAGTGGATGCTTTTGTAGCTGCACCTTTGTTAACTTGCTGAGACAAGTCGAACGAAAGAAGGAACTTTTGAAAAAACTTGAGAAGAAACGACGCTGTTCCATTAAACGTTCTTCAACAAATAGTGCGGGGCCTGGTGTTTTTAAAAATCATTTAACGCTAATCCCAGATAAAAAATTAACCAAGGAGTTTATTTCTCTACTCCCAAATGTTGCTCGACGCTGATATTTGGCAAAAAAATTGTTCATTAGAGGAAGTCAACTTTCACCCAAAAGTTGAAATCGGATGATAACGGACTCCAGTTGGACTGCTGGAAAACAGCTTCTTCTGCTGTTGCCAGAACTGGGTTATAAAAGGAGTAACTTTTGAACCAGCTCCTTCAAGGATACCTGGTAAAGTCATTACTTAATTCGTGATCTACTTCAATGTTAGTCTTCTGCAGTTCAGCACACATCTCATTAAGTTCTTGCTCAAGTTGTGCACAACTTAACCTCTGTCATTGTAATGTTAGTTTAATTCTTTCAGATTTTGTTTTTGAGCCAGGTGCCTTAACATGTGTAATTGCTGCTAATCTCTTCTCTTTTCCTTTACTTCCCTTATTCACATATCCCAAATACTCTGAACAAGCAGCTCATTCTGAGTCTTTTTTGAAACACTGTCCGTTTATAGTCGAGATATAGGCGATGATCTTCTGGTACAAAACATCCAAACACTTCCATAGTAAAGGCTAGTAACAAGAGGGGCTCCAAGCCTTTCTGACAGAGAGCACTCTACAATATCTGGCACTACAGCCTTTAAGACCACTGAATCGCTTACACAACTCTGTGAAATCCTTTCAGCACGCTGTTTTTGGAGGCTCTACCCGTTCTTTAACAACAGTTCGGCAAGGTCGAAGGGCTGTCTCCTTGCTTTCATAACTTCTGCTCGGCATGTTGAGCCTTGGAAGGGCACCAAATCGTAGCTTTTTCCTTGTGAATTTCTCTCAGACTGTATAAACTGCAGTAGCCAAACAAAAAAAAAACATAATTTAGCTAAAATATAGACTTAGACTGTAAAACGAGCGAATCAAACGTAAGTCCAAACATACCTCAATTGATCTTTGAAACCGGCACACAAGCGTGCGGAATATGTAAACACAAGTTATGAAGTGAGAACGTAATACTGTAAGTAGTATTACTTACATACTTCTAAGTCCTCGGGATCAAAATGCTTCTCGCAGGTGAATTCTCTATCATTTGCAGTTAATCGTCTAAAGTCTTGGTTTATCACTATTGTCTTTGTGATTTCATTGAGCAAATCCGCGTCCCTCCGTTTCATGTGCGCTTCGTTCCTCGTCGATGGCAGCTTTCACATTGCATCTGCACGATCCACAGCCCCTAACTGCACAATTTTCACCCGGCATGACTCTTTATGAACTATTTCTAGATCTCAAAAACGATCGATATTAACTTTGATGTAAATCAGTATTATAAAGGAAAAACTGCTCAGGTTTTGCCTCTCATTGTGTGCCGGGTTAATGTCACGTGACCAAGCCAACAGGCTACTTTGAAGTTTGCCGGTTTTCATCACCAGTCCCCTACACTAACTCTGTTAAGTTAGAGTCACGTGTTCAAATCCCAGTTATGGAGTATTGATTTCTAGATGTATACAAATGGTTGACGAAAATACCAAGCCATACATAAGCTGAACACACTATGCAGACCCTGTAAAAGTTAACCAACCGTTACCTGCTTCATTCTTAACGGCAGCGCTTGGACTTAGTCAATATCCTTTGAATCTGCGCTTTGGCTCTGCCTGGGATATCATCGCTCTTGGCAAATATCAAACCATCATGTTAAAACTGCCTTTAAGAATATCAAAGACGTCCATAAGCATAAAATTATCATGATAATAATAATAATAATTTTTATCTAAATATATATCAAAGCTGTACTTCAGAATATCAAGGGTTTTTATGAATATAGATAATATCAAACAATCGAAGCTGGCGTGATACGTTGATATTTTGCGATATTTTGCCTAAAGGAGTTAAGAGTGTGTAAGTTTTATTTCTTTTCAATGACAAATTCGATAGAACAAGACGCCAAAGAGCATTCGCATTTTTTGACATGCAAATGAAACGGGAAACCAGACAGCGGACGAGTTTTCAATACCAAAAACCTGTTGTTAAAAGCATTTGTGTAAACTCCTTTTATGGCCACAGGTAATCCAAGCTAACGTTGTAACTATGGCCGAATTTGAGCGTTATGGCGTAAATTACAAGGGTTTGTCTAGGACTTTGACGACATGTTTAGGGGAACAATGCCTTACCCTGTTTTCTTGGTACCTTATCAGTGTTTTTATGGCGTAGTTGGCCATATTAGTGCGATTCCAGTGGGTTGTAGGTTCGTTTCCTCTCTCTATAATAGAGCCGAGGGGAAAACAGCGAACCTACAGCGTATCTTCTGCCGATACGAAAACTAGCTAGAGCTTCCCTATGCATACATCGGCCAACCGCCAACGAGGTTGCCATGAGCCACAATCCTTCAGCTTCTTTGATCTGGTCAACGATGATACTTCTCAAAGGTGTGATAACTAATGTAGAACTTCGCCGGCTAGAAAAAGCTAAAATATGAATCTTTACCAAACCCTAACCCTAACCCTAAAACCTTTCAATCAATCCCGGTTGAAAGAAGGTGTCTCAAAAACTAAGAGCTAAGACCTAAGAACCTCAAAAACTACCCACCTAGCAATCAACATCGTTCAACAAAATCGAAAGGGTGTTCACTTGAAGCAAATCTTGAAACCATTTGCCAGGCCACAACCCCTTTAAATTCGGTAAACGTAGTATTGGGGTTTTCGGTCTTATGCCAATCGTTTCTCTTCATAACATCGTTAGAAATGCTTCGAACTTGGAAGCCTTTACACGGAAGAGAAGAAAAATGGCTCTCGATGCAACAATTACAGACGGCTGTAATAATAATTGCAACCCGGGGAGAGGGGTACTTCTTATAAATGGGCTGATGGAGATGTGCCGCTTGACTATAATGGAGTTGCATTTTCAACAGAGTTCCCGACATAGTAACTAGACTGGGTTCGCAAGTTGTCGGGATTTTAGGGATAAGAAGTTTGGCTAGTGGAAAGTAACGTGCTCTTCATTTAGTACACCAAATGTGTCTCTTCATTTTAGGATGATATAGTTTAAAGGCTTTATATAAGGTTTATGCATGTAAGGCATGTAGTTCCCGGTGTTGTGGTCTGTCTTCTGTGATGTATCATGGTTGGGAGGGTAAATGCTCGGAGAAATTAGCTACACCAAGCTACTCTAAAAATCCGAGGGTAAATAAAGATATATGATATGATATGATATGATATGATATATATGCATAAACAGAAAGTGACTAAGTTGGGATCGCTAAAATTGCTAAAATAACAATACCCAAAAGCGACTAAGATGGGGTCTTTAATTGGTCATAAAATAAACTATAAAGGGGTGGGAGCTTTGAGAGGCCAGCGGCGCATACCCAGCGAAAATTGATCCAGCGGTGATGTGCGCTGAGGAACGCGGGCGCACAAAACGGCTGGTCAATCGAGCCAAGGCATCAAGCAATTAAAGGCATATATGTTACAGTAGTTAGTAGGCTTGGCTGATTGCACTGGGTGCTCTTTTAGAGGATATTTCGATTTTGGAGCACTGTTCAATAGACCAATTATTCAGTCCGAAACGAAAGGCATCATCTCGAGGCTCTGGGGAATAAACTCATGCAAATCCTTACATTTATTCCCTAGAGCCTCGAGCTGATGCCTTTTGATTCGGACTGAATTTTAATATATCGAAATTGGTCTATTTTGAGCGCTTTTGAGCACCTCAAGTTTTCACTTTTTGAGCGGAAGGTTTAGGCAAGAGCTGAGCTCTTTCTTCGCGTTTTGGTTTTTGGTTTGAGTTACATTTTGTCTTCAAGAACAGTTTTCATCCCAAACTGGAATACTTTCATCATCCAGGGGCACCCAACGACCAATTTGTTGTAAAATGTATTATTATACCCCAGTTAATAAAAATAAATGTTATTAAGGCATTTTCAGGTGTTTTTCAGTGTTGCTGGGAAAACATTATCTGTTCCTTTTTCCCAGCAAGACACACAAGAAATTTCCCAGCCAGCAAGATAAAATTGATTGGTTTCCCAGCCAGCTGATCAAATTTATTTCCCAGCCAGGAATTCCGCGCGCTTTCAAATCCCTCGATCCGAAACGACCGAACAAAAGCGACACGCGCAATCACTCTGACCAGCCGTCGTATGTTTGTATGTTCTTTTTTTTGGTTTTGTTTTTCTTTTTTTTTTAGTCGTCCTCAGTCTTCATAGTTTCTACAGCCAGCTCGGGTTGAAATGCTAGAAAAAGTCAGTAATTCACAGGCAAAACCTTAATTAATAACAAAATTTCCCAGCCAGCTCATCGAAACACCTGTATTTTTGCCAGCCAGCAAGATTCCTCTGGGGAACAGATAATGTGAGGAACAGATTCGTTGAGTGCCCCTGATCATCGTCAATGAAATTGAATATTTGCACACACAGAAAGTTACACGGTTGATATAAGCCTGAATCTGTCGCCTTTGATGAAAAGCAATTTGAAAGCATATTAGGCTTCAAAAATTTATATATCTTAAATACGTTTTTGTTCGAAAAACCTCGAACTTCAGTTTTAAACAACCAAAGGAACTACTCAATGAGGCATCGTTGTGAAAATCTCCACGCCGGGGAATGTTTCCAAATTCCGGTTAGCACCTTTTGATCCCTATTTCTAATTTTCGAGCAGTTTTTGAAAATTAGAGCGCTATTTGATCACCTTTTTGCCATTTAGGAAGCACTATTTTTCCAGGGCAATCAGTAAGGATTCACTTGAAAACCCAAAAAATTGCATAAAAAAGGCAGATTCCAAGCTTTATGTGGTTTTCCTTGCAGGATTCAGTTTCGGAATACACGGTTAAATTTCACAATGGAAGGAAAGAAATCGACGAAAAGATTACCATCGATACCGAAAACGAAACAGAGTCCCTCTACATCGAAGACGACGGTCCCCCTGGAGAAGTCTATGCTATATTCGATTTCAAGCGGGTTAGTAGAGCAAGTCCTGAAAGGTTCAGAGAGGGAGAGAAGCATCGGTTGTTTACCATTAACCAAAAAAATCCGGAAATTTCGGTTGGAATGTAAATGGTAGGCCTATTTTGGTCTTCCCAAAACGGAAAATTTCCGGAGAAAAAGGGATTTCTTGAATGAAAGGCCAAAATTCCAAAACAGAATTTCCAAACGAAAACGTGTTTACTATTTGCATTCCCCCATGATTTTGCCTCTATCCAGACTCTCTCGGTAAACTTGAAGAATTTTGTAAATGGTACACGCCGATCCCAACTAAATTTCCCATCCGGGAGTTTCTGCTTACCATTTGAACAAACCTTGTACCAACAGGTTTCTGTTTGTAAATGATAAACAAACATCGTCTTTTATTTTCTCTCTCTTTTTATATTTGTATTAGGGACCTTACGCAACGGTAGCGACTTGTTTCCATATCCCAGAATGCCCGTGGACGACGGTTTCCCTTTTAATCGTAACTATTACAAAATTCTCGAATATGATTGGTTATCAACAGCCCTTATTTCAGCATAAATCATGACCATTACAATTTTCTCAGATTTGATTGACGCATTAACTACTTTACTTTTCACTAATTATTGTGTGAGGTTAAATAAAGTTAGCAAATGCAATTTGAAGAGTTATTTATTTGGGAATAAAACGAAAGAAAGCGTCACGCTTTTCGCTACTCGAGGACGTCTATTACTAATAATCCTCCATTAGCGTAGCCAATCAAAATGCAGGATTTGCATTAGTCCACTAGTTGGGTGATACTAATGGAGAATAGATTTGGCCACAACGCGAGAATAGCAATGTTTTCATAGAGATTTTGAATGAAAATGCAAAACCAAGACTACAAAGTAAAGTACAAACAACTGGATAATGAAACTTTAAACCGGAGGCCCTCAACAAAATTGTCGAGTAGATTTTTATACCATAGTTCTAAGAAAGACGAACACGACCACGCGCCGGCTGACAGTCTTCGGGTAGTAATGGTAAGGGTTGGAAATTTTTTTTATGCATACTATTAACAGTCAAGTAATCACATGATTTTTCTCGTGCAAACTCAAACTATTTCTTCATAATTTTCTTAACGCAGAACTTTTCTATGTACCGAACCTCTCAGCCCAACGTTTGCTTTCTGAGCAACTCTACCGGCAGCCAACCCAAGCCTGCCGACTTGATCAAACTACTTAAATCGGTGAGTACATAGTGACTGGTTCAATCAAGAAAACATAAGTCTCCCTGTTTATTTCTTGATGAGAGCATGTGCATATATTCCTAGAAGGAAAACAGCAACAACAACAACAACAACAAGAACGCAGCCATCTTGGTGTTTTAAAGTCGAACATCTAAATGTGTATGAAGTGAAGCAAAGGCTAATAAACTTGCAATTGTGGCCCGGAATTAGGCCCGCGCCTTCAACGTCCCAATGGTTGTGAGGCGGGTCCAAAGGTATAAAGTCTTTATCCGAAAAAACTTGAAAGTAAAACCATTTGTGGGTGTAGTTACAAAGGCAGCACTTTCTTCTCAGCTATTTAAAGATCCTCAGGCAGCGTTTACACGAACTCGGTTTCATTTGTAACCGCATCCTTTCGATGCGGTTACACCTTTCGTTTACACGACACCGATCGAGACCCTGGGAACGGAGGGCAAGGGAATTAAAACGGTATCGAGTGCTCTGAAGTCTCTTAAGACTCTAAATATTTCAAAGTACTACCTATCCCACTTTTCATAATTTAAAAAAATTCACGCTAAATGTTCTTAATTTTAGTCATGGCAAACGGCTATTTTTTCACGCTTAACCGTTAACATCTTTCTGCATTTTTCGACGTTCATGGCTCACGGTTAACCCCATTGAAACCCTCTGTAGTTGATCCTTTTCTTCGATACCAAGGGAACAACATCTTCTAAACAAACAAACAAACAAAAAAGCCAAGGTGGTAAATCACCATAACACCAACCGGGAGTGGCAAACACCGGGTTGCTTTTTTTTGTTCAGTGTTTTTCACTTAAAAATAATTTTGTGATACAACGATCTTTACATTACATTTGTTAAGTGGGGCTGCCACTTAAAGGGGTGCCCCCCTCCCCCCTTCTTCCTGGTATGTTGGCTTTGCTATGCTGGTGAGGCCTAGTAACGCCTAACAATGCCAAAGCTGCCAATTGACCGGGTGAAATGGTTGTGTACATGCTTGATGTGTTGGCCACTCTGGGTTGGTGTTAGGGTGTGTCACATTGGTTTTTTTGTTGTGTTTTTGTTTTGTTTTTTCAACAGGAAGCCCTTCAGGATCCAACCCAGCCTAAAGAGGCTAAGCGAACGACTGAGTACTCTATTGTTAGAGAAGTTCATGATCGTTCATTTCTGAGCGATGAGATGGCCATCATGTGTGCTAAGCAGCGGATATTTTACATGGAGCCAGAGAGTGTAACTGTGGATGTGCAAAAGCGAACAAATAGAAAACGTAAGGTTACAGAAATGTATTTCCAATTATTTACTTCAATAGACTGCATTTCACTCCTGGATGAGGGTGTTTATGATTTTGACCATTATGCACTATGATGAGGTTATTATCCAAAGAGCCAAAGGCCCGAGTCTAGTGTAAATCTTATGAATACACCTTATTGAATGGTTTAAAATATAACAATATACATGAAGAAAATTACTTGATTCTCATTGGCTGAGAGCGGTGCAGTTTAAGTGTAAAGGCCTGGCCAAACGCACGCAACATTCTCAACATTTTCAACGCTACATGTAATGTTTATGTGCCCCAGGCCCCTGGCGGGCAACAAGGGGACCTAGCGCGCATGCCCTAGTCCAACAATGTTGCGTAAACGTAAGGCGAAAACGTCGTCAAGCGAGTACAACAACATCATGCAACATCCAAAATGTTTCACGAAAAATTTGACCTCTTTCAAATTTGATCCAACATCATCCAACATGTTGCAACATATCGCAACAGGGTGGCCAAACGTATGCAACATGTTGTGCCCAACAATGTTGCAAGATGTTGCGTTGAAATGTTGCGAGCGTTTGGCCAGGCCTTAACGTGTAATTCAGTGCAAAAAAAAAGTGATATCAATGCTTATCATTATAAGGCAAAATTACCGAGCGCTGATTGGCTGAGACAGAGGGCATTTTTTCTTGATCGAGGGCATTTTTGGTAATCAAGAGAGGGCTTGATTACCTGTCAATGAATGGTTAATCCGTTGCATAGCAACGTATAAATTTTGCGCCTTATTGATAAAGAAGTAATCGCATGAGTCCTCGTACTATTAAAAATTAATTGCACTTGTTTTGGAAATTTTCCAAATTTCCAAAACACTCGTGCAATTAATCCTTAATAGTACTCGGCCTCATGTGATTACCTATACCTATTACACATCGAAATCCTTGGTTGGTCAGAACTAATCAAATCTTTTGTTTTCAAATCAAGCGCGCTCCCTGGATGGCGCAATTTGTGGCGCAAATTTCCCCTGATTGCGTGATGCGCGTGTATTTCTTCTGCTTAACACTCTCGAATTTTTTCATGTATATTATTATTAATAAGAAAGCACATGATTTTTCTTGTGCAAATAGACCAATTCAGTTCGATAAATTAAAATTTAGTCCAAAACAAAAGGCATCATCGATCTCGAGGCTCTGGGGAATAAACTCATACAAATCCTTATATTTATTCTCTAAAGCCTCGAGATGATGTCTTTTGTTCAGGACTGAATTTTAATATATCGAAATTGGTCTATTGGAATAAACAAGCATTTGTAAATTTTTCAAAGACTACATTTGGTCGTGTTTGAAAAAAATTTACTCGTGCCTATTTATTCCAAATTGCACTCGAAATCATGTGATTACCTATACAAATAATATACCTGAAAAAATTTCTGCGGTATGATTGACTGAGAGAAATGCAGTTTTCCGGTAACAAAGTGCAGAAAAGAGGTAATTCAGTGCAAAAATAGGTAATTAAATGCAAAAAATGGTAATAAAGCAAGTATTCTGATTGCTCAATGAACAAAGAACTCACACATAGCTTTGAACAGGAGGCCCTCGACAAAATTATCGGGGGGATATTTATACCACTCGTAGTTCTAAGAAAGACGAACAAGACTACGAGCCGGCTGACACTCTTCGCGTACTAATGCTTAGGGTTGGAAATTTTTTCAAAGACTAGAAATTACACTCACCCTACGGGTTCGTTTGTTTTTGAAGAAATTTACTTGTGCTTGTTTATTCCAAATTGCACGAAATCATGTGATTAGCTGTACTAATACGCGCGGATACTTCGCGATGTGCGTATTTGCGAGTGCGAGCACCGAAAGTATCGATTGCATAATAAAGCACGTGTGATTGACGAGTTTAAAACAAAAACACGACAAAATCATTCACATTTCCTTTATCGTGATTGGAAAACAAAATGAGGTCGGTGACAAACGATGGCAAGCTAAATTCTCGCCTGTGCATCTTGCTGAAGAAATCTGGCTCTGTTCTAAACCAGTCAAATCGAGACATTACAGTCTAAAGCGCAGTTACATGGAAAAGTCTGTCAGCGGAGGCTAAGCATGCCACTACTTTAAATTGTTTTTATTCCGCTAGTGTATATTAGAAATTATTCAATTTTCAGCGTTTAATTTAAGATTTTTTAACAAAGCTCGTAATTTTTAAGTGTTAACTTTATTAGTGTTAATGCGCACGGCTCTTTAGAAGACGACTTTTTAGTGATAAGGATTCCGTGGTTAAATAAAGTTATTATTATTATTATCATCATCATCAACATCATCATCATCATCATCCAGTATCCAGTATCCAGAAAGGTTGATCTTTTTAATTTAACAAAAGATGTCCCTCGGATCTAGTAATTTATTCAGCAGGCCGTTAGTATCAGCGCTTGTTAAGTTTTCACCGCAAGCGATTCCCTTTACTCGGCAGTTATATACCAGTCAAAGCTTCAACATCCCCCCCCCCCCCCCGGGCATACCCCGGGCATTTGATGCCTTTTCCTGCTCGGGGGGTGGAGATTTAATCATCTTAGTCTTCCCGGGGGCTGGGCATTTGATCATCACTCATAGGGGCTGGGGAAGTTGATCGCTAGCCTCGATTTCATGTTATGTTTCCACGAGGGTTGATAAATCATGGCGGAGACAAACTTGGTTTCAATCAAAACAGAGGTATTAAATATACATATTTTAAATTGAAACATTCTCTGTGTGTTTTTCTACGAGTAGAACACTGGTCTAGTGTAATGTAATGCTTACATGCGCTGAATCCACATCGACAAAATGTTAGTCTAATAGACCTA
>NC_090891.1:41077925-41102925 GCF_036669925.1 Montipora capricornis | reverse complement strand
GCGCGAAATCTGAATTACTTACAGTTTTGGCCGCGTTGGCCATGGGTTCAGGAAACTGATAGGTAAGAAGAGCCAGCATTGCGGTAAAGGAACACAGGGCAGCGGTGAACAGGATGAAGAAAGGAAGTTCTTTTTTGGGATAAATTGAGAGTTCGTGGTGACCTGAAAAGTTTTACAGTAACGATGAGTTGCAAACAACTAAACATTGACATTTACGTGGACATCAAACGGCCGAATTAAAGGATGACATCCTCGACTCTAATTTAAGGACGTTCGCGCCCAAAACGTTCCCACGTACAGATTTTTTTTAAACTTGTCACGCAGAAAGGTACTGATCTACTTTTGCAAAAAAGGCAAAAAAAATGGGCGGTCACCGTGCTCGTTTTCGAGATCATGAGGTGCATTTTTAGAAGATTGCGTTACTTTAAGACGAACTTAGCTTACAACTGTCAGCAATAAAAAAGCTAGATCAGGTAAACGTACTCAGTTCAACATAACTAATATAACTAAATTAACCTTTGCAGCTGATGTCTTTTTCTGAGGTAAAATAGACCTTGAAAAACGACACATATTAGTCTAAGAAAGAAAACTTCGGTCGCGCGAGAGCATAAAAGGCCAAATATTTGTAACTTCTCACGTACAGATTTTTTTTGTTTTTTGTTAAAATGGACAAAATCGAGAAAGGAAGTGATCTACGGAAAGAAAAATGGGGGTCACCGAGCATTCAAGAGAGTAAAATCGCTGCGAAGTTCTCAAAGCGATTGTCTATTCGCACTGTCACGCCATTGCGTGACATTTCCGAGAAGACCTCGGCCCACAGCTATCCCATGATGCCACATACTTTCATGTTCCATTCTTGTGGAAAATTTTTGCGCCTTTAGCATCTTGTTTACCTGCGTGGTCTACGATGCATGACATGTGCGTGACATGTGCGAAAAGATGCGCAGTAGCAATGGGCGCGAACGTCCTTAATCAACACAGTAGGCCATTTTCGAGTTCATGTCTGTCTCCTCTTCAAAACGAGTATAAGTGCGAAGTTTTTGTGGTGGTAATTAGTTCTACATTAAATATGAATGAAAACTAATTTTCATAAGAAAAACTTCGCACTTAGACTCACTTTGAAGAGCAGGCAGACATGAACTCGGAAATGGCCAATTAATTTGACCTGAATTAGAAAACCAAGCAAATATTAACAAAAGTAACCATTACATATGCGTGAATATATAAAAGAAAGGACAACTTCTAGAGAGTAAGCGCACAGTGGTTAAAGGAATAACAGCTTTCCAGTTGTCCGCATTAACTACAGCTAAAGAGACAGAGAGCGTGTGGAACAGTCTGGATTCTACACTAATCTGACCTAATATGCCCTTATTTGCCAGACATTTTTCGGCGCGCGCCACTAGAACCCACAAAAAGATGAAACCCAAAACACTGCAGATACAAATAGGTGTTTTACTTCAGTACTACATGGGATAGATCAAGGTAGAATCTTTAACTACATTTATCAGTTTACCTCCAGTAAAACATCGGTAACAGTCTCACCTGGCAAAAGTTCCCGGTCAGCATTCTCAGTGCATGCTGGGTACGGGTGAAACAAGTGCCCTTTTTCCAGGGGGTAGGGGACGAGACGAAATGCTAAAAAAAAAAAGCGTTTGTAAATATCGATTTGGTAAAACTATGTGAATTTTACGACTCTAACCTAAGGTAGCATAATAAACAGCACCACAAGAAAGTACTGCTCTGTGCTTTTCATTTGAATGCTCACAGTTTTGGATTAAACACTACGAGACCACAGTAAAGTGTGGCTCAGGAACTTTCAATGATCGAACCATTGTGAACACAGCAAACCTTAAATTTGACGTTCTCTTCCCTCGAGTTTCTCTTCGAAAAAGTCTTTTACGGCCATGTTTTTAGCTTGCGCAACACTGCTGCCGCCTCCTTGCTTACAGACCACTTTCATAAATGGTGACCACCCTCACATATTTTTGTATACGTTACGTATGTAATTAAACCTACTGCCCTAAAGTCTGAAGAAAACATTCTTTTGAAATTTTCTCGTCGTAGAGAGGTTAGAAAGGCTCAGAAGCATTAAAACGGAAGAATATTTTACTTGGTCGCCATTATGAAGGAGGAAGAAGCTAGTTTGACTCTAGTTCAGAGCTGGGGTTTTTTAGCTCGCGCATTTTCCAGCGCGTGCAGCTTCGATCTCATTTTTGTCCGTATTTGGGCATAAAATTGGTGTCTTAAAATTCCCAGCTTTGTTCCAAGGAAAAGAGTTGCAAGTTACTCACGTCAAGGTTACGTGCTTCTGGAAGGAGATCTATGGGGAGGCTTCAGTAGGGAGCTTAAGCACGCGCGTTTTTGAGACGCGAACGGCAACCGGAAGTGAGCGGTTTCCCCTTTTAACTTGTCTTCAGACAACCACATTTACATTGCTAAGTATCTTTTCTCCATTAGAGAGGATTCGTTAAAACATCTGGGAGACACCACTGTCCTGGTACAAGAACTGTCCTCTTCCGGTTACCGTCCGCCTCTCAGAAACGCGCGTGCTTAAGCTCCCTAGTAAGGAAGACGACGAACGCTTCAAGTATGTAAGCGCCTCAAAACAACTAACTAGTGTGAACAAAAACTCTGCACTCTTTGTGCGTGCGTTTTACATTTTGGTACATTCCTTAATCTTCTCGTCTGAAAACGACGAGAAATGACCAAATTTGAGGTTATTTTTATGGGAAAGGACGAGACCACCTGACGATAACTTCGCACTTTTCATACCAACTGTATTCCTGGAATGTATGTTGATGCAAACTTTCCAGGTCGAACGACTTGGCATAATCACGATATCATTACAATAACGGGAAATAGAGGGTTTTCAGCTGACGTCACAGCAGCCATGTTGGTGCAAAGAACAATAGAGAAAAAAAGCCTTTTGGGAATTTGACTCTATTATAATGCAAAATATGAGCCGTGATTTGCTATTGTTTTGTGCACCAACATGGCCGTCTTATCACGTGATTGAAAACCATCTATAGCTTTTTTAGACAACGTTCTCGAAGCCGTCGCAGTCGTCCTTGCTTATGCTGCCTAAAAATAATTTCAACACTTAAACGACACTCTCTTTAGATCCACATGACGTCACAACACTGTATCACGTAACAGCAATGTTATGGTACCAAATGAAACACCGATTATTTCCAAACAAGATGTGATCCTTATTGTGATGTAATAAGTTACCTTGGTAACGGGAAAGCCCAGCAAAAACACCCTATATTTTGGATTTAGTTGCTCATATCTCAAAAACGAACTAGGCGAGCCACCTTTTTATTGCCAAGAAGTGATAAAGGAGGCCATGATGAAACTTTCGGCAAAGTTTTAAAAAAATTCTGTAACGAGGATTCAGAGCCACTTTCAAAAAAATTACAGAATTAAGGTGGTTCTGAAAAATTCACTGTACAGAAAAACTGATTACTTTTCAGAAATAAACAATGGGGCTCACCGAGTTCGTTTTTCAGATATAGCGATATTTCTTGTTTACAAACATTGACGTCACATTTCTTTTGATATTCAAATTCGCCAACCACGGAACAAGAGAAATCATTGTTTCAACAGCCAATTAGGCTCTGGTTGGCAAATTAATAACAATGGGTGACGTCACGAGAAACATCGCCATAAGAAACTAAAGACAAAATAAAGGGTGTTTTTACAGGGCTTGCCCGTTACCATGATGACATATTACCTCACAAAAATGACTGTATCTTGTTCAGCAATAATTCGTGTTTTATTTGGTACCACAATGTTGCTAATACATACATAATACACTATTGTGGTGCCGATCCTTCTAATAAGAGCGTTACTTGGAAGCGTTGAGCCACCTTAAGCGCCCTTATCGACACACGACGTGCATCTACAAGAAACAACAAGAGAATTAAATGAAACGAAAGACTCCATCATACTTCCTTCCCACGTGCAGTGAAGCAAATTCAGAGCACCTTCGACTTTTTTCCAGTGTGGTAAGTGAAAGAAAGAATAAGCTATCGCCTCACTGTCGCCTCGTTTCAAAATATGCTCTGGGGGAAGAATAAGGCTCTTTTGCTCCAGAAGATACTGCAACGAAAAGTGGTAATTAGTTGAATGTCAATCGCATAACCCTTGCAATACGTAAAAAAATACAGAGATATTACTTGCGCACAACTTTGGGAAATCTACTGGGTTAAGATGGCTTCGGGTTCAATTCAATCCATCGTGGTTTTTGAGGAGCAAGATTTAGGGTTCGGTGTTCCAGTAACTTCCAGAACTGTGGCCCAGTTCAGTTCGATTTCCGAACTCCATGTTATGTGTGGATTGAGTTTGTTGGAGTGTCTACTCTGCTTTTTTCACAGGGGTAGGCTGAGCCAATTCAATGCATTAAAAATTAAAATCACCAGTTAGAATGCAACCTTAATTGAGTAGAAAATGGAGTTTCTACCACGCAGTTGACCTAGTTTGAGCCGGATTTTTTCCTTTAATAATTAAAGGTTTGTGGATAATTCAATCATTTCAAAACCTTGACCAGGAGCGCTGTCCTTGTGAATGGAAAAACCAGTCGTTCTTGTGGGTCAGCAAATGAAGCAATTCTTACTCTTCTTCGGAAAAAAAAGGAATAACTTCACACTTCGTTTTCACCGAAATGACCGGTTTATCGCTGAACCATTTCCTTCATGATGGAAGACCCGCGCTTTGTTGATGGAATGCATTAACGAACCATAAGCGAAAATTTTCACCAATTTTTTCTGACCAATGGTAGGTTGCCTTTTAATTGTGGAAAATTTCTACTGTTCCATGAGGCGGAAATTCCCAGCGGTTTTTCCTTTCAAATAGAAAGTGCTCCAGTTGTCGGTCATGTAGACACAGTCGAGACCTTAAGATCTACGACGGCGACGCGACGAAAACGCTATAAAACAGTAATCTGATTGGTTAAAAGTGGAAAAGAATCGTGCAGCACATGCGGCACGAATTTTAGCTCATATTTTTGAGAAACTTTACATAACAATAGGGATCTATAGGGACCTATAGGGACATAGGGACCTACAGGGACACAAGGATCCATAGGGACATAACATTTACATAACAATAGGGACCTTAAAATCTACAACGGCGACGTCGACGACAACTTCACAAAACAATGATATTATTGGTTAAAAGCACATAAATAATCGTGCTGCACGTGCAGCATGCATTTTAGTACATATTTTTGCGGTCCTCTGCTCAACGACGACGTGAAATCACCAAATTTGAGCTTTTGACGACAACGTGAGCATGGAACAAGCTTTCATTCTCTATTTACACTCTAAAACGGCTCGTGCCGATTCATTTTTAGGATACTTCGCCCACATTTTCCGACGTGAACGAGACGGAACAATCGCGAAAGAATTATACTAGAGCAAACTTATATTTCGAGGTGAACAATCAGGAAAGTTCTTGTCGACGTCGCCATCGTAGATGTTAAAGTCCCCCGTGTTTTCTTTAAAGTCATTTCTTTAGTCTTACTTTAGGAACATGTGGATTAAACTCCACCGCTCTGTGTATCGCCTCAACTGCTGCCATTTCAGCAGGACTAAGGCCTCTTTTGGCTGCGATTTCAGGGGAGAATCTGTCAACGAGGACAAAACCAGAGTGATGCAAGGCAGGATCGATCTATTTTCCTCAGCTTTCATTTTTTGAATGAAACAGTTACTTCCGCCTTTGGAAAAAGGCGGTCAAATACACTAGAAAGTATCCAGATTTTTTATAAACAGAATAGACTCCACTTGAAGAAGAATCAGACAGTTGACAAAAAATTAAAGACAAATCCATCTCCTGGATATGTTGGATTTAGAGGCAGCTATATAATATAAATTGCAAAATACAGACTTTAGGGTCCTAAAATTTGTTTTTCTTTTTTGGCGAAATGAAACAAGCTTGAAATTAGAGGCAAAAGGAACGAAGAAATACATATAATTATATCTTGATTTATGAAGTACATCTAAGTAAGCCAAACCCGGCATAGTACAACGGGTTTCTTGAGCGACAGACCTTTAATTGGTCAGAGCTTTTCAACACGGCCCAGCGTCTAACTAACTATTCTTTTTTGAACAGTGTGTGTGAGTCTGCGAGATGTGCTTTTCCGACGGTCTCTCGGCGATTCTCGGACATATCCGAGTGCTCCTTTGCAGAGGTCGAACCTACGACTTTCCGTCGTTCGGATTCCTCGCCACTGAACTACTGGAGACTTGTGGGGGCTAGGTTATTATTCCAACTAGGTTCGGGTGGCGATTGTCCCGCTATACTGCTAAAACGACTTCCGACTGATTCCGAAGTAAGCGCTGCTCATTTTCGTAGCTGTCGGAAATACCCTATCAAAAATCTCTCTATTGGAGATGACATCCTCACTTGTCACAAACTGCTCGAGCCTTGAGAAGGGCAGCGCAATAACATATGGTAGCTGACTTTGGAAGACTTATATCTGGAAAGCAAAAAAATAATAAAATCAAAGCAAAATAAGAAAAAAATTTTTTTTTTGGCGCAGCTCATTTACAAACAAAACTCAATCGTAAAAGCCACATTCATACAAACTCTTACCATCGTACTTTGCTAGAACTTGCTGTTTGACAAAAGATAACGAGAAAGAAGAATGAGGTCAGCACTTGGCAAAATTTTAAGAGGGTTTCATGCAGCCGAGTTCAAATGAAATCATTCATAAGATCAGCCGCTGTTACTTCGATGGCCCCCCTCGATATTGAAATTAAGGGTGCGTTCGATTGACCGTATTCCGGAATAGGAATACATGGAATATGAGTTATAAATTCTTCGTTTTTACGGAGATTCACATTAAAATTTTCAAGTATCTGCTAAAAGGCTATTTTAAACATATTTTTGTTATCATTGCTGCTTCCAAACGCGCCAAACATACCGTTTTAATCATCACTTCACGTATTCTTATGCCGGAATAGGGTCAATCGAACGCGCCCTCATTGTCCCTTCTGATGATCCACATCAGTGTTATTTGTGTAGTTTTTTAAAAAGCAAACGGTTTGTTTCGAAAGAAACTGTCGGACTGCGTCAGTGGGAAGGTAAAACACAAACATTTGGTTTTATCCGGCAAACGAGTTGATAAAAGTTCAATTACCAATGCGAAGGGGAAAATTCGCTCAGACGAAGGGCTAATGCCCCGTGCAAAAGGACTCAACATTGTTCGCTATTACATGTTGCGTTTGTTTGCACACCCTGCTGCATGTCGTTGCGTGTTGTTGCACGAAGTTTGAAACTGGTCAAATTTTTGAGCCAACAACTCCCAAAATTTCTTTTTTTACCTTGATCATCGAAGCGTCGCACAGCTCTTTTAACATTAGGGAGCTTAAGCAACGACAACGGCGAAGTCAACGAGAACGTCACAAATTTTCAAATTTAGTGGCCAAAGACAATAGCTTTGCACGCTCTGCACGTGCGTTTTTCGCTTTTTGTCCATTTCTTTGCCGTCGTCAGAAAAACAACAACGTGAAATGACGAAATTTGAGGTTTTATGAGGACGTCAGCATTTGATGAAAAATTTTTATTTTCTCCCCTAAATAAAGCGCCGCTCGTAACGTTTCTATTCCTGAGGGACTGTCATATCTTTCTCACCTTAAAAAACTTGGAATAGTCGTGAAGTGATTACAATAATGAGAATTTATGTTTTGTGATGACGTTCTCGTTGCCGTTACCGTTGCCGTCGTCGTTGCTAAAAGGGAGCTTAAGATTTTACGACGGCTACGGCAGCAACAACGGAGCAAAACAATGATTTCATTGGTTAAAAGAGCATAAATGATCGTGCTGAACGTGTAGCACGGATTTTAGGACGGATTCTTGCTCTACTCTGCATAAGGACGACGTGAAATTACCAAATTTGAGGTTTTGACGACAACGTGAGCATGGAAAAGAGAATACTTTCACTTTGTAACTACTCGCACTAATTTATTTTTACGATACTTCGCCCAAATTGTAAGTGAACGAGATAGAATAACCGCGGAAGAATTATGATAAAGCAAAGTGATAGTTCGAGGTGACGTTTTTGTTGAAGTCGCTGTCGGAGATCTTAAGGTCCCTAAAGATCCCTATTGTTGAGGCTGCACGCACGCACGCGCATTACATATTGTCTCCATGGAGATAGCAACGCATTAACATGTTGAAAACAAGATGGCAGCCGAATTTTGTAAGTTTACAGTCTTATGGGTCGTATCCTTCCCATAATAAACTACGCGTCCATACATTGTTGGGGGTTGTTGCGCCGTCCGTTTGCACACAATTGCCAACACCGTCCAACATCTGCAGAACCAACAAAAAACCCACCAATGTTGGGATTTGTTCCGTTCGTTTGCACGCCGCTTAACGCTCGAAACCTCAGCCATTTCATCTTTTCTCGGTCACCGTGGCAATTCGACCTTCATTGACGCGCTTGATAAAACCAGATTTTCGTGTTTAATTTTGATTCTGTATCTTTTGTAACGCTGAAATAACTCTTTTCAAAATAAGGAAAAATATAGACAGTAATAATCCACGTTGGCACCATTGACCAAAAGTGGATTACCAGCGTTAAATACAGGCTTTGTTTAATGCGGATTGTTACAAGTCAGTCACTTTTATCATGAGCCCCCGGCTCGGGAGACTGGGCGACCACTCCCCGTGTACCTGACGGTAAATAAATTATACCTTACACCTTATACCTAAAGAAGGCATATTTCTACAATATTCTAACGGTCGTCACAACAGTATTAAACTCACTACTGAGTTTGAACAGAACGAGAGATTCCATTTCTAGACATTCTTGTCGAACGGCGCTGCCCTAAATAACAACACTTTCATGGCATCTATATACCGGAAGACAACACTCGCTGGCCTCTACACCAAATGGGATTCGTTCACACCACGCAAGTACAACATCAATCCAATTCGCACAATGTCTTATCGTCGCTGCCAAATTTGCTCCACACCTTCTTTTTTACAATCCGCTCTCAACAATCTCCGCAAACTTTCCGTGAAGGCTCTGCAGGTTCCGTGATTCCCAAAATTGAAAAGTAGTTTCTAGCCATTCAAACTCAAGATAGTGAGTGCAATGTATGAAAAAGCAAAGCAGATACATGCAAATGGTTCCAAGCGCGGCAATCCGCGGGCGCACAAGCATGAATGGCTGACAATGTGGCGTGAGATTTTTAGCCAATCACTGAGCGTAGTGATGCAAAACCACAGCAACCGAAAACCTAATTTGGACAATCATTTGGAAACCGCTCAAAACTTTGTTTAGAAATGTGGAGAGATTTCCGTATTGCCGCACCGATAAACAAAACTACACCTTGACAACATGCAAAGCATGGGTGTGAAAGCAAAACCCCTCGGACTTGAAGCAGGATCATCTAATAAACGGATTGGATACTTAATCGTTCAGAAGATAATGTTGTCTAGATTTGGAATAACTGGTGCCAGTTCTTGTACGATCTTATGAATACCTGTACTTCGGAATAAGCTTGTATTTCCAGCAAAGCTTCTAAGAGATTTTCGTGAATATTGAGCACGCTCATTAACGGAAATTCCTTCATCAACTGAAATTAAAACAAAACGGTTCATAGGTTACTTGGCTAACAACAACCACGTGAAAATCGCTCTATTCATCATCGTCACCATCATCACTCTCAATACTGAAAGACCCCACTAAACAAAAAAATGGATGCTGTCTTACATACATCTCTCATCATTTTAATAGCTTCTTTGACTCTTCCAAGTTTGCGCGCGCACATCGCAATCCTCCGTCTTATGTAAACGCAGACATTTGTGTCTCTTCCTAAAATGAGGAATAATGAATACAACCGTGTCAAGACCAAATGAACTCAGAAGTGAGCCCTCTCAACGAGCTCGAGCGTTAATATCAGCGCAAAACTCGCCATTAAATGCTTGAATAAGAAGGCAAACAAAGAAATACAATGTAACCTTGGTTATGCGTTGGTCAAAAATTTCGGTGCTTTATTTTTCTCGCGAAAATGAGGACTACATAATTTTAAAAAGTTGATATGTTTTCACTTTTAAGTAGAAAACTGTAACCGGCTAAAAGTTCCAAGACTACTAGTGATTGCATCAGTGATTGCATTGCCCAGAGTTCACGTCACCCTCCTGTGGACGATTACTGTACATACCTCTTACACTTACTAACAGAGTCGGACCACCATATCATAAGCAAAAGCCCATGATATTTCCAGCTCGATTTATGGCCAGCTTACGAAGCGCGAGGGCCATATATAATATTGCCCCGAACCACAGGACCTTCATGGCCCTACAAGTCACTACTTACTGTGTAAAGCCTCTTCCTTTGTGTCTGGATTGATTGACGTGCTGTTTCGAAGCAATGCTTCGCAAGCTTTCAACGCTTGTTTAAACAGCTTTTCAGCCTACGACACGAAGTGAAACAACAACAACAGCTATGAGAAAAGAATTAGTGAGGGCCAACTGAAGGCTTATATGCCAAAGGGACAAGGCCACCGCGATAACTGAACAAAATTTAATGAATATAATAAATGAAGGATTGTTGCCGAATCGTGGCCAAATTTCACACCATTTAGGCGTGGTAGTTTTACCCTAGGTGCCAGAGGTCATAACGAAAAAAATAACCTCTGGCAGAGGATAATTTTACTTTCTTTTTGTCTTCATTTTTTTGGATACACCTTGCTGTTTACTGCCTGACACAAAATAAGTGGAAATAAAACCCTGTCGACAGTTATGACAAAGACCTCCAATCGAGGGATGGTGTACGAAAATTAAAATACTTTACGAATGTTGTTACCTCTAAAATGGTTTGTGATTCTTCTTCAGCAAGCAAAATAAGTGCAGTGGGACAACTGTAGTGGAAGTGAAATTGAATCATTGAGAAAGAGATTTCTAGATCACCTTGCAAGTAGCAGTAGCAAGGGAGACAACGAATGTCAACCTTTGTAACTATGTTAATGAAGAGCATTCTTTGTATTGATTTTGATTGCAATGGGAAACTTGGAAAACTCTGCGTGCTCCTAAGAAGAGTGCAACCTTTGACCATCGGATTAGTTGTCTGGATGCTCTGCCACTGAGCTACGTGAAAGAGACTCACTGGAACTTCTGCACTTTTTTAGATTTAATGAATGTTATTGTAAGCTCGGGTGACAAGGCGACGTTTTCATTTCAACCGGAAATGAAAATTTCGCATGCCAGGACAGTAGTGTCTCCCAGATTTTTAACCTAATCATCTCCAAAGGAGGAAAGATACTTAGGTAAGGTAGGTAAAGGTACACGTTATTTAACGTCGGAAGTTCTTTTACTCTCTAGAGAGTATTCTCCCAGGAAGCCGACTTAGCAATATAAAAGGTGGTAGTGACAAGACAAGTTGAAAGGGAAAACAGCCCACTTCCGGTTGCCGTCCGCAGCTCAAAAACGTCGCGTGCTTAAACTCCAAAATTGTCCTGCTCAACTGCTTGGACTGAAATTGGTGAAACGATGACTTGTGGATGGATGAACTTGCAAAAATGCTACAGCAAATTTTTATTCGCTAATTAATGCAGAAAAAATTAACAACGTGTCTGTTCAAAAGGTGACTTGAAAGGCCGAATCCGGATACTTTCAAATATGATGACGTTGCAAACTCGGATGCAGTCCTTACCGCGTAAATATTCAACATGGCCGCCATCCATTCTCTTGTCGCAAACTCGCACGCCTGACGGCGTATGCTCTGTTGACAATTGTAACAGAGGAGACGTCCTGGATACTAGAATGAATCTGGATACATGTGGTTGTGAAAATTTTTCAATCCGCAAAGAAAAAGGCACGGATTCAAAAATATCCGGATTACCTGTGGACGGGGCCTAAGTGACAAAAATATTATTATTTCCAGCACTAATGAACATCGAAATACTTGTGCTACATCTACTTCGTACTTCGGGTTACGTTCTAAAGCTTGATGAGCAATCTTGATCCTTTTCTCTTGATCTCTTTCTCTCCATGCTCTTAACATAACTGAAAGTGGACAAAATAAATTAAAACTAACAATGTTCCACGTTGCTCAATACAGTCTTTTAAAAGTGCCCTTGGGGAAAGTCTTGAAATAAAGTATGTATGACTGTATGTATGTATGTATGTATCAATGGAAAATATGATTGATTTAAAATCAATATACAGTAATGTAACACCTCTTGCTTGGAAACCGAGAGGTAACCAAGGTAACCAAGGCTATAGGTTCTTTGCATGACCGTGTCACGTGACCTTGTCAAGCACAAATGATGGTCATGGTACAGAATAGATGCCAGAAATGGAAAGAGCGAGACGAAATTAGCACAAATGTCAATTTTGAGGCCACTGACGTTTAAGTGCGCCATCCAGCAGCTGTTTTCCATAATAATTATAAACCTCAGTAAATATTTTAAGCATTAAAATCATAGTAAGATCTCTCACATAGAGCGGTTTTCAATTGAGTGTTGAAAGTGCTTTCAACCAATCAGAAGTGAAACCAAAATCAATCGTGGATCGCGCGTGCACATTTTGCCGCACTTTGTGTCGGCTACGTGTGATTACTTTGAGTTTTGATTGGTTTGCTGGATTGTCTCCGTCCTTTTTCATTGGCCAAAGTAATTACTTTGGTTTGGGTTTTACGACAGTCATTTGAAAACTGCTCTAAATGTAGAGTAATAACAATAACAAAAGCAACATCAAAAACTACATGTACATAACAGGAGCAACTTCAGAATACCCGGCCACAGCTAACCACCATTGTTTCCCCTATGCGGCATCTTTTGAAGAACGAGACTTAATACAATAGAGCCTATTCTTATTGAATGAAATGCAAATAAGTGGCCGGGTATTCTGAAGTTTAGCCACATAACATATGAGAACTATAAGAAACAAGGTTAAATTGCCAAGGACAAGTGCTCTACTAATTGGGGATTATAAAAACAAACTCAACCCATATCATTAAGTGGCATCAGGTCATTGGTAAAAGACCAGGGGCCATTTGCTCGAAGCCTGGTTGGCACTAAGTATTGGTAAAGAGGTATCAAAACCTATAGGTTTCCATGGTATTTAACGCTGGTTAGCGCTAACCATGCTTCGAGCAACCCGGGCCAGTGCTCTCGCAATTACCTAGCCCTGCTCCTCTAAATGATGGTCACCCAATTACATGCAGTTCAGCATGCTGTGACCAATGACGGTATACATGTGTGTACAGTGTATGTATGTAAGCTTAAATTTGTACTTTTTTTATATTTCTCGACAGTGTCTTTACAGTGCAAACTAAAATTATATGTTGTTAAAATTATTTACCTCTTACTAACCGAGCATGAAGTTCCATACTGGGGAATATTGGCCCAAGGTTGTGTGCTCGGTCCGTACAAAAACGATGTGGGTCAATATTCTCCAGTACGGTCCTGAGCATGTGAAGTTACATGTAGCAAGTTGTTTATTATATGGCATCATAAATTCTTTGAATGATCAGACACTTCTCCGCTTGGTGAATGTTTGCAATCATTACAATGTATCTTCTTCCATCAGTGAATAGTAACCTTTTAGATGTAAAACTAAATTCTGCTTGCTGTAATAATTTATTGTATTGTTGTGATGAAAAAAAACTTGGCTTTTTAAAAATTTTTGTGTTTCGCTCATTTTAAATATCCTGAGAGAGAGAAAAAATATGGAAACGGACTGTTTCCATGGTAATGGTCCGTACTGCACAAAATTCCGACCAAAAACCAGCCAATCAGGACGGTCCATTTAGCCTAAGAATTGCTCGCCATAATTATAATAAATTAAATGTTGAATACGTTAAGTTGCCAACTCTACTGGATGTAAACTTACGTTCATCAGAGAGATCAGAACTTTCAGCATCAGCATCACAGGTAAAGAAAGTCTGCCATACAGGGAGGAAAAAAAACAAATTATGCGCAATAAGTGGGAATGTAAGAAGTCTAAACAGTTTTTGTTCAGGATTGTAAAGTACTTTAACATAACATCAGATGTAATCTATAATTTATGGTACTTTAAATTTATTTGTTTGCATTACAGGCCTTCTGATATTACGCAATGGTGCGATTTCGAACAACTGACCTCAAATCGCATCCGATCGCATAATTTGCAGAAGAACGCACAACATTCACAAAATAAAACATAAATCAACAATTTTCTTAGGAATTCCTGCATAAATACGCCATTTTAAAGATGATTTACATTGGGAAAAGGCTAAAAAACCTTGGTCGCCTTCGATTTCGTAAAAATTTGAGCTTCAAGGCGTTATTTTGCATGTTGGGGGCCTGGTGCGAGTCTCATTCTTAAGGAGTCGGCACCCTATTGGTGTAACACAAACACGCCCTTTGCTCAGATTGGCAAATCTGAGTGGCTGATATATACACATAACTAACATGGTGACACAATTGCCTCTATTCATGTTGGAAGTATAGTGCAGAAGACTTCATTCTTTTTTTAATCCCAACTAATGTCGATCAAGATGCATATTTACTGTTCCTTTGTGTTCAAAATGTCTTTAGGGAAGCAACAAAGGTTTTTCTTATCCTGAAACCTTATAAAACAAGCTTAAAACTGCTCAAAAAAAATCGCATAATTGGCCTTTGTAATCGCATAATCTGCCCTGCAAATTTTGCATAATTTTTATTTTTTTATCGCACCCTATCAGAAGGCCTGGCATTTATCATTTCAATGTCAGAATTACCTGGTGATCCTGTGCCGATAAATTCATATCATAATATGTTAGTGGCTCCTTTCCTGTAACCCAATAATATCTGTAGAGGACAAAATTTCACATACACTGACTATAAGCTTAAGTAAATAATAATTTATTATTATTGTTTAATTTCACATTGAAAGAAAACCTCAAAAGTGCAACGTAACTGTAAGTAAAGCAATATTAAGTATTAAGGGAAGAAAAAATGTGCAGACAAAGATCCCTGAAAATCCTTGTATAAATCTCAAAGAGGACCCTCAAACCTTTTTGCCTAACCACGAGTTTCTTGTGAAAGTGAAAGACATGTTCAAGGATTTCTGATTATAAAATTTAAAGAAACCTTTAAAAATCCTACAAATCCTGTCTTTTTTCACTATTATGGAGGATCCACTAGCATTTACATATACTCCCTAGTGTTGCAGAATAATAATTACCGGTATTCATGAATAACTATCAACATACCTATTGTATTCAGCCCCACGAAAGAGATTTCCAGGATTTCGCCAAACTTTACATTCTAAAAAACTTGTGAAAATGAGTGCTGACATCCCTTACATACACTTGTACCGTAAAGACTCATGTATAAGCCGCACTCGTGTATAAGCCACACCCCCAACTTTCAAGCATGATTTTGGAAAAAATAAGAACTCCAAAAAATGCACTCTTGTAAAAAGAGTTGGTCGTTTGTTCACAAATGTTATTAATTTGCAATGAACTTGACAAAATCTTATGTTGTGTATTTGTAGCAACATTAATAAGTTAATCACCTCTGAAAACACCTTTAAAAAGCTTCTTTTTAATCAAATTCCCTATTCCCTGTGACTGACAACAGTTGTCTTCATTGCCAAAGGCCACAGTTGAAATGAAAATGATAGAATTTGCACAAAAAAAAAACCGTTTGCTTGGTAACCACGCAGTCATTTAACGAGGGAAGTCTGGACAAGGAAACGTTCACTTTCGCATCAGCTGTGCGTGGATCATGTTTATCAAGACGTATGGAAGCCATTGATTGGAGAAAAACTTGTTGTTAAACAAGAGTTTAACAACCCCATGGACAAACACGCCGTGAAAGTAGTGAAAGGCCACTTGCCTGGCGAGTTCTCCCGAATAGAGTGGTATTTTCTTGCACATAATGGAGAAATCAGTGTTGAGGTGATTGGTTGTAGATGACATTGCAAGCAGCCATGCAGAGGAATGGAGATTCCATGCCAATTAGACTTTTACCGCTCAAACAAAGTGTAAATGAAACACTGGAAAGAACTACATGTACTGGCGAGTAAGATTTAGGTTTAGAACCTGAAGATGCAAACAAATGGCTCCTTTAGGAGCCACCACTTCTACCAAAAGCAGTGATCAACAACAGGTTTCAATATGTTTAATCTTTAGTTAGTTTTCAGTTCAATTTGTGACCCCTACAAGCCAGTTTACTCCCTCTGAAAGTGGTGGTCTCGTGTATAAGCAGCACCCGTGATTTTTGGCCCAAAGCTTAAGCAAAAAGGTGCGGCTTATACACAAGTCTTTACAGTATGTCAGCCACAATGCTTGCTGCCAAATTTTGCAGTGATGATGTTTCTTGAGGTGACCCAAATAACAGGAAAAAGTTTGCAATACGGTACTTTGACCATACAATAATAAACATTCTAGATAAGTGACATACATGTACACAGACCCTGCATCAACTTGATGTGATCCTCACACTTATCTGGGCAAATTACATGTAAGCAATATGTAATATGTAATATGTAATATGTAACACGTAATATGTAATATGTAATATGTAACACGTAATATGTAATATGTAATATGTAACATGTAACACGTAATATGTAACATGTAATATGTAAAATGTAATATGTAATATGTAACACGAAAATGTAATATGTAACGTGTAATATGTAATATGTAACACGTAATATGTAATATGTAACATATAATATGTAATATGTAACATGTAATATGTATTATGTAATATGTAATATGTAAGCAATATTTTCTGTTAAAGACCCCTTAAAAATTCATGTGGTTTCAACAGGATTCAAACGTCTATTTCATTCATCAAGTCATTTCACAGGAACACATGAGTCCACCAAAACTGAGTGGCTTCAAAGCTCACTTGGTAGAGCAAATGCACCAGCATGGAAGAGATCATGGATTCAAATCCCATAGAAGCCGCCTGAATTTTTTACATGTAGGTGTCTACACGAGACAATAATACTTTTACCAGTAATTGTCCAGATACATGTAAGTGCAGGGATGGATCTAGGATTTTTCTAAGGAATGGCATAGCTGACTGGTGACCCTTTTTTTGCAGAATACCAGTTGTATTAGAAAGCTGCAGGTCATCTCTCTACTTGACATGTGTCACTCTTCAAAGGCGCTCAACTCCGGAGCGAGTGGTGCGGGTTTGGGTCCTGGCCAGGGACATTGTGCTGCGTTCTTGGGCAAGACACTTTACTCCCACGGTGCCTCTCTTCACCCAAGTGTATAAATGGGTACCGGCGTAATGCTGGGGGTAACCATGCGATGGACTAGCACCCCATCCAGGGGGGAGTTAAAAATACTCCTAGTTGCTTAATGCTACGGAAACCAGGGATGAGCACCAGTGTGTTGGGTCATTGGCTCCGAAAGCCCTTACTCTTCGAAGGGAAATAAGTTGTTAAAGGAGACATGACTTCTTGAGTGGACATAGATGCTGCTAACCCTTTTATTTATGAATCAGCTCCACATTGACGACAGAAATCATGTGGCATCAGAGAGAGAAATAACTACATGTACTTGTAAGTGTCAGTCTTTGAAGGGAAAGGGTTCATTAAAAATTAAGTAAGTTTATGTACCAAAGTCAATGCAAAAAATAACAAGACAAGACAAACCTGCAACATTCTGTTGAGAATTCTGAGGTGAATTATCTGAGCTGCCCAAAAGGGGACCAAGATGAGACAATGACACATGTTCTATAAATGATGTACCATACTTCCGAAAATACCACCACTCAAATATCTATAACGATGAAATAAACTAATGTCATAAAGCAAAAAAAGTTGTCATTATAAACTGCATATCATGATTTTGAGTTAAGGAGTACCGGTAGATCCCAAAGGTGTGATCACTTTAAATTACAGCAATCAACAGCCTTTGGTGTAAATTCACTATGTTGATGTACACTGCAGGGGTTTCACTGAAAGTCGGTCACTGGCAGTATACCGTCGTCTGTTTGTCAGAAATTTGGCTCTCACCTCTGGCTACTCTGCCTTGATTTTCCCTCACAGCAATTGTAAAAGACAATAATGGCAGCCACTTATATTGATTAGCCCAGGCATCTACTTCAAAAGTTATTGAAACCCCTGACACTGTACATGTTTACAATCACAATTTAAAAGGGACATTTGGGTTTCTTATTGAATATTGTACACAAATAAAAACATTAATGTAAATTAATTATTGACAAAGTGCCTGGAGCTGGAGTAAACCTCTTGGAGCAGAGCATAGAGACAACAAACTTAGCCCTCCCACAAGTACACTGTGCGATGCTGAGTCAGAAATCCCGGGTTAATTCATTGTTTAAGTAAGTAGAGTAAGAATAAATAACCCAGGAGCTCCGCCTTTAGGCTTGGCTAACTCAATTTTACTGTTATATATAGTAGTACACTTTCATCATGCTTCTGACAAAAAATGGTGTCATTTTTGTACAAAAATAAGTGGGCTTTGTTTTGATAACGGTATCAAAACAAGGTTAACTCCAACATCTCTTTCATCCAAAGGCCAGACAATTTAGCACACTACTGTCAGTGGCCTATATTTACTTTAAAAAACTCATTAATAAGTCATGAGCCTAAGAGCCTATCAAAACACCGATAAAACGTCACGTGTATGAGCTTTATATCCTTTATATAAAACACGCCTCGTTAATCTTCTTTATATAAAGAATACTAATGAGGCATATATAGCTTGTTTTTCTTGTATGCTAATATTCACCTCTCACAATTTGAACCATTGCTTTGAGTCCAGAGGGACACACTCTTTGTGGAATGTTTTTTTAAGCCATTGAAAAAACTCGCAGCACATACTTTATCGGTCTAAAAACATTCGGCTATGCCTCATGTTTTTAAACCCTGATAAAACGCTGCTGCTCGTTTTTTAAACATTACGTTATTTCCCCTACAGTGCACCTCCACTAAGCAAAGATCCTTGTAAGGTTGTATCAGTATGCAAAAAAGCTGCAATGAATTGCTCATTGATGTGCTCATGAATGAGACTACCTGATCATCACACATTAGTGGAAGGAGATAGCTCTAACGACTGAGCTACATGTAACCCTGCTTCCTAAAAAAAATATTTAAGCAATAGAGGACATTTCCACATTTCCATAGCCTCATCTAAAGACAAGGGTGAGGTGAGAAAAATTTGAGACAGTTATGGAAACCCGAGATGCAGTTGAGGGTTTGCATAACTGCTTCGAATTCTCCCAGCTCCCCCGAGTGTTTAGATGAGGCTATGGAAACACGGACAAAAGGCCTCTATTGCTTTTATAAACATTTCTCAAATGAAGGAAAATGCTGGTTGTTTTACCTCTAGATTGAAACAGATTTTCTTGATACACGCTCATATTTCCTACCAGGCAATCAAAACGCGTGTCTCACAACACATAACCAATCAAAATTCGTGTGACACCACAGCCGTGTTTCCATACTCTCATCTAAACACAGCTATTGACCAATGAGAGTGCGTGTACTATCCTAATTATTTTATAAATACATGTATATATAAACCACTTTTGTAAAATGGCAACCAGCTTGACATTCTTTTGTATTTATGTTAATTAGACCTACTGGCCTCATTTTGAAACAAATATTCTTTTGAAATTTGCTTGTGATATTGAGGCTAGAAAGGCTTATTAGCATTAAAACAAAAGAATATTTTATTTGTCTGCCATTATGAGAGGTCTATATCTGTTGTGAAGTGAAATGACCTTCAGGCATTTAATTATGGTTCAGAGCTGGGGTTTTTCCAGTTCAGAAATTAGCACGTGCAACTTCGATCTTATCTTATTTTGTCTGTATTTTGGCATAAAATTGGTCTCCTAAAATCCCCAGCTTTGTTCCAAGGAAAAAAGTTGCAAGTTGCATATGCTTCAAGGTCCTGTGCTTCTACAGTAGTACATGTATATTATGCAGGGCTTGAAATTGCGACCAATACAGTCACATTTGCGACTAGATTTTTCCCTTTGCGACTAAAATATCTGGAGAAGTCGCAAATTTGCGACTTGTTGTCACCTTCGCTTTTTCGAAACAAAAGGGTTAGCAGTTGCCACTTTGCTGCTACTTTTGCTAAAATAAATAAAGAAATGACAAAATTATTTCATTTCTCGCTGTGAATTTTTCTCTGAAGATTGTAGAGTAATTTAGCTGCGATGTTACCTTTACAGCTCCATTCCTTCGATCATTTGCCACTTTCCGCAGTTTCTTTACACACAAGTATTGCGACTAAATTTTCGTATCTTATCGCAAATTGCAACTGGATTTTTTCCTTAATTTCGAGCCCTGTTATAAATGTGAAACAAAAGTTCCATTTTAAATAGACTCACAAGAATAATTCCCGATATAAACGATGATGTCCCAGTAAGAGCCACGTAAAATTTCGGTGTCAGTGTGTTCAAGAATAGAACGGCTGAAAAAAAGGGAAAAAAAAAAGGATGACTAAGCTAGTAAATTGAATGCCAACACTGATGATTATTGTGATTATTCTAAGTGATAGACCAACACAGTTTAAGGAAGTGTAGCATATGAAGCAGTTGTAAAGAAGCATTGGAAAAAAAATCCTCTGAAAAAATCACACTTGAAATAATTGAACAGCTCCCAGATGCATGGCTTGATAGCTCAGTAAATATACATGTACAATATTGGTTTAAAACCCACTAGAATCGCTTTGAATTTTAACGTCTGCCCATGGCGGAAGAGTGCAAATAACATTGCATTGATGTCACATTGTGCATGTTAGACAGAACATCAAGGAGATCTGTTCAGAGGTTCCCTTTAATTTCCCTCTTGCTGGAGTAGGAAATCAAAGAAACCTCTGCTAACGATGGTAAAAAACCACTAACGAAATCTGACATTTGAGCAACACAACACTTTTTTAATTTAAAAACATGTTTCGACAGAAACTTCTGCCATCTTCAGTTTAAATTACAAAGTACAGAGTTGAATATATAGTGTGAACCAAAATGCTAATTAACTGTAAGAACAAAAGGAAACATGACAATGTAAAAAATTACAAAGAAAGTTTTAAATTAACATGATAAAGTTGATGATTAAGTGTAGGTTTCTCCCATTGAATATGAATCGCTTCTTTTATCTTAAGTTGGAAGGTGGTAGAAGCGTGATCAAGGATGCTGAAACAGTCATTAGAGCACAAAGTGCGGCAATGCTCAGAATTCTGTAAATGTTTAAAAACGTGCGAGGTCCTATCACTGAAAGTGTGCTCACGTATGCGCGTGGAAAAATGCCGGGTAGTTTCGCCAACATAGCAAGCACTACAGCCCGCACACAAAAACTTGTATACCAAACCCGCATGGAGCCCACGAGGGACAGGATCCTTCACACTGAACATGTTGCTGATTTTAAAGGATGAGAAAACTAACTTAATATCAATATTATTACAATAACGTTTGGCAAAATGGCGAACCTTTTTCTGCGTGATAAAAGAAAAAGGACCAATGTAAGGTAATTTAAAGTAAAAGGTACGTGTAGTGTCAGAGACAGAAGCCGGGGGATTACAGCCATGGCGAGTAAGTGTGAGGTAGCGATTAATAATGTTTTCAACTAGATGGACTGGAAAAAGATTCTTCTGAAGGATTTTGGTAAGTTTCTCGTGAAAACCCAACCAAGTGTTGTTGATCTTGTAGACTCTGTCAACAAGTGTGCGAATGAGACCCAGTTTGTAGGAACGCGATGTAAAACTAAAGTAATTAGTCAAAAGGCTCGTGAAGGTTTTCTTACGGTAAACACTAGTGACAGGAAAATGAGTGTCATTGTTGATCAAAACATCTAAGAAAGGTATCTTATGATCTGCTTCCTTTTCCATAGTGAATCTGATGATAGGGTGCCTGGAGTAAATGTAGTTTAAAAATAATAGCACTTGATTCTCCCAATGAAATAAACAAAATGTATCATCAACATAACATCGGTAAAACAATATCTCAGAGTCCTGGAAATTTTCCAACCATGATTTTTCATGATGACCCATAAATAAATTAGAAAGAACAGGAGCAAGGGGGAAGACCATAGCTACACCATCTATCTGGTCGTAGAAAGAACCCTTAAATAAAAAATGGGTCTGAGCAGTGGCTACGGTAAAAAGGCTCTTAAGTTCGGTGTTGCTAAACTTAATATCAGGATTGCCATCAGAAATGTATGTTCTTCCCTTTACATCTGATGAGACCATCACTAACATTTCTTCTCACAACCTCACGTTGGAACAACTGGACATGCTCAAATTTGGACTAACGCACTCCATTCATCCACCAAGAATAAAATTTTAATGCGTGCAATGTCTTCACCTGCTTTGAACTCATCAATCACACTATGGCTAAGAATCTAAAGGACACCAAACAAGCAGGAAAACTTGTTTCAGACTTTTCTCATCTGGCACATTCTTATGTTTCCTCATACAGACCAACTACTGCCGATCTCAAGAAGCACCCAGTTTTGAAGGAACTGAGGAGTAATAAAAATATTGTCATCCTAAAGCCGGATAAAGGTAATGGGGTTGTTGTTTTAGATCATGCTGATTACGTGAGCACACTTTCAGTGATAGGACCTTGCACGTTTTTAAACATTTACAGAATTCTGAGCATTGCCGCACTTTGTGCTCTAATGACTGTTTCAGCATCCTTGATCACGCTTCTACCACCTTCCAACTTAAGATAAAAGAAGCGATTCATATTCAATGGGAGAAACCTACACTTAATCATCAACTTTATCATGTTAAAGTGCACCTAACCCCAAAATATTTTCTTTGCTAAAATGAATCTTTGCACCTGTTCGAAACGCATTGCGGCCATTTTTTCATTTTTCTAACAAATCCTGGCATTTTATAGGCTTCGAAAGTTGTGAAAATCCAAGCATCTTTTGTTCACGACCGAGTCAGAAGGGGAGTGGGTCTATTCCTGATTTGACGTCACAATCTACTTTGCATGCATTTTTACAAAGAGTTAATGCAATGTAAATCAGTTTGTGACGACAAATCAGGAATAGACCCACTCCCCTTCTGACTCAGTCGTGAACAAAAGATGCTTGGATTTTCGCAACTTTCGAAGCCTATAAAATGCCAGGATTTGTTACAAAAATGAAAAAATGGCCGCAATGCGTTTCGAGCAGTTGGAAAGATTCATTTTAGCGAAAAAAATATTTTGGGGTTAGGTGCACTTTAATTTAAAACTTTCTTTGTAATTTTTTACATTGTCATGTTTCCTTTTGTTCTTATAGTTAATTAGCATTTTGGTTCACACTATCTGTACTTTGTAATTTAAACTGAAGATGACAGAAGTTTCTGTCGAAACATGTTTTTAATTTAAAAAGTGTTGTGTTGTTTCTAAAAATATCGATATGCCTGCTACTATCCAGAACATTTGAGCAAATTGTACGCAATATGGAAATTAAAAGAAAGGCAATATGCTGTACTCAAGATGTTTCAGTACTTTCTGAAACACAATGAACTTGTCAACGTTAAGCCCAAGGGGAGGGGGTCTGGGTATACCCAGGGGACTTGACTTGTACTCCTCTTCCCTGGGTGGGGATTTGTAAGAAATTTGACAAAACACAAGATCTTGAGGGTGGGGCTGTTTGACAAGGTCATGCAAGAGCCTGGAGTAGCTTTTAGTCCAACATCTTAAAAATCACACATAGGACCAACGCAAAATCTTGACACTGATTGATGTATTTTGAGAAAAGAAAATGCCTTTGAACAAGGTGTGAGATGTTACAAGGGAGAAGAGATTTCAGTTTTAACAGCTGATTTAAATCAGCATCACTTTACCCAGGAAAGGGGAATTTGACACCAACAAGCACCCCCTGGGCAGGGGATTTGACACTAAAGTACAGCAAAATGTCAAATCCCCTGAGCATTCCCGGCCCCCCTCCTCTGGTGCTTAACATTGACAGGTGCATAATAAATTACACACTGTTAGGAGGCTAATTGTCAGTTGGTGTAGAGATTTTCTCTTCCTGAAGAAGACATATAAAACGGAAAAAATCCTTCCTTATAATCGAGGGTCACTCCTAGGACAAAGGGGTTAAGGAAGTTTAAATTTCCAAAAATCACTTGAAATTCAAAATCAGAATGGTAATTTTCGGGTTGGTTCCACGCCAAAAATTAGATAATGCATGCATGTTATTTTAAAATAGACCAGTGCTGACAATAAATAATGATGGATGGAAACAGCTGATTTCACAGTAACATCCGGCCTATCTAAATACACTATAGACGTTCATGTCATTTTCGATCTGTTTCCGAGAAAATAAAATTTAAAGACAGCTGAAAACGTAAATTCGAGTGGCGTTGGTAGAAAGTGCCTGTATTTTAAAATATTCGTACAAATTGAAACTAATTCTTATCCATTTTTTAAATAATCAAATAAAATGAATGTTTTTTGAGGCAAATATATACGAATAGTAGAAAATTTCTTTGTTTACCTCGAAAGAATTAATGACTGACTTACCTAAGTTCAAGTTTTCTTTCAGGCGAAGTGGCGTACGGAGCACGTAAAGCAAAAATATTACAAGCAGGAACCAAAATCCCCACAAGTAAGTCCATGACCAGCCGATCCACTGCTTAAATTTACTAAATGATCGCTGCGCTCCGCTCTGGTCATCCGCCATTTTGGATCAATGAAAATTAACTCATTGCAGCTGCGCAAAGGGACTTAGTTCTAGACTTCGCGCGGTATTTCGCACAAGTTATGGTTTGGGACAAAAGGGGCGTCGCTTAAAACAAAATCAACCTGAGACACTCAAGTCTTACGAAGCTACAAAGAAACCTAACGGAGGAGATACGGCGAAAGATTCATCGGGTTTCTAAGACAGGATTGCAATACTTCTTCTGAGTTGGCTACACATTCCCAGACTGCAAATTCTTAACCAATTGGATGGTATAAACAAGGCCCCACGTGACTTGATCGCACGATGTAACGCTATTTCGCGCCCTTGGCAAGGCGCTTGGCACCATTCACCATTCCCTGATTTCAAACCAAGGCGGACAAAGTACGAGTCTGCAAATTAT
>NC_090891.1:41050425-41067925 GCF_036669925.1 Montipora capricornis | reverse complement strand
TGTCAATTGGCCACCGTACAGAGATTCTAAAAGCTGACGTTTCGAGCGTTAGCCCTTCGTCAGAGCGAATCCAATGTCAAGATGGTTTCCTTCATTCGAATCCAATGTCAAGGTGGTTTCCTTCATTCAGTTGGGATTCTTAACTCTGACAGTTTAAATTGATTTTTTTCTTTATTTATACATTTCCATCAAAATTAATTACCACCGTTTGTAAATATTGTCGGGGTTTCAGGATTTTTGCAACTGAAATTGGAAATTGCCAACCGCTTTGCCATTGAATAGACCATATGCGTATTCTCGGTATTGGACTGGAACTAGCTTGCAATGGAGGCTAATGCGGGGGAATCTTTTCAAATGCAAATGCTTTTTAATATATTCCCCCGCATTAGCCTCAATTGCAAGCTAGTTCCAGTCCAATACTGAGAATACGAATATGGTCTATTGGTGAGGCATTCTACAGTAATATTCTTCATCTTTCAAAATGTCCAGTATTCCACTTGCGGTTAGCCAAAACGTACTGGTCATGGCTTCGGATTATTTTGAGAAAGTCGTAAACTTATGCTCGAACGGTATAATTTCAACCCGTATACAATTTTAAGCAGGGGTTTCGAGTTTGCAACACTCTAGATCTTCGTTTAATTTGTTCCATAAAGAAATAGGCTGGATCAGTACACGGTGGCATCATATGTCAACCACTGCGGAGAGGAACTAGACGGGACAGGTCGGGACCGAATGTGTGTCAGAAGACAGCTTCAGCAAGAATGAGGGTAGCCCCATGTGAAAATATAACTTTAAGTCGTTGCAGTCAAGGTTACTTCGCCAAGCTCGAGTGCTCTACTAATTGGGAAGACTACAAATCAACTGAAATCAAATTTTGGTTTTGAGGAGAGGGGAAAACCTGAATACCCAGGGAAAAACCTCGGATAAACCACGGATAAGACGAAAGTTAAATAATACTGTGTCTTTGGATTCAACGGTTCAACGAGGATAAGAGAGAATTAGAAGCACCATCGCGTTTATCAGTAGAGAGCATCGGACTGTCATGCGAGAGGTCGAGAGTTCGACTCCGAGTAGGGCATGGAGTTCCCGGTGTTCTGGTCTGTCCTTTCCTTCAGTTATGTGGTCGGCTTGGCGCAATCGTCTGAATGGACTACTGATCGATGAGCGACCACACAACAACGAAACAGACAGTAGTCAAATTGAAGGAGGCTAAGTGCTGAAACTGGTTAACTGGTGACCTAAACGTCACTCCAAAATATAACTTGGCACTAATGCAAGTATTTCGCCATTCTTCTGTCTTGACCACGTTGTACGATACGTACGGCGAACTATTCTGTAACTGGGTTGGGTAGGAAAGGTTCTAAATAAAGATTGAAAATGAATGGTTCATTGTTATATGCTCATGTTGTCGTCGAAACCTAAAATTTGGTGATTTCACATCGTTGTTTGGTGGAATACGGCAAAGAAATGCACTGATACTGCAGCACGTTCAGTTATTTTTCCTTTTTGAACCAATGATATTATTGCTTTGTTATTGCGTTGCCGTCGCCGATTATGTGAAACAGAAAACGACAACTGACGACAACCGGCTGAGCTTCTCTTTTCCGGCATGAAAGCATGATTGAAAAGTCTCTTATTCTAACCTGCCCCTCTCCTGAGAAGTTAACTGACATCTGTAGATGACAAGCAAGAATTCAGTGAGCTTAAATCGAACAAACGTTTGCTGTTTGCCGTAAACGTCATGCTAACCAACTCTCTCCAAGGTTGCGCTTCTAGAGTGCAGAATACCCGGCCCACTAAATGTCTTACCTAAAAATTTGCCACCACAGTCCCACAGTCGTGTTTAACAATGCTGCTGCCGCCCCCACTAAATGTCTTAATTAAAAAACTGCCACCGCAGTGCCGCAGACCGCAGTGGCATGGTAGAGAAATGATATTCTGTTCCTAAACCGGGTATTCTGCAATAGCTCCTTAGCTTTCATTTTGCGGTTAGATTAACTACACTTTTCACGAGATCGTGTGTAGAAGAAAACACTCGTTTAAGCGCTCGCTTCAGTGATTAGGCCTAACACTCTCGTAAAATTTAGCTTTCATTTTGCGGTTGGGTTAACTACACGAGATCATCTTGCCCTTGTACAATTTTCATTCATCGAATACGGGACTGCGGTCCGCGGCAGTTCATTTACTGCTTGCTCTTGAACAATTTTCGCTATCGCTAGAATCCATTCGCTACTGATAAACCTTATTCGCTGTCGCTAAATTTCATTCGCTGTCGCAAAAACTCATAAATTCCATTCACTGTGATATTTTCGTTTTTCACAGCGACGTATCACGACAGTTTCAACACTTTGTAAAAATGGTTTTGAAGTTGTTGGGTCGGGCCTTCTCAATCTCAGCAACAGAATCTCTCCTTCGCTAGCTAGGGTCTCATCATACTGGTTTGACAAGGAATCGGTTCTTCAGAGAAGAGTATCCGGAAAGAGATGGGTGCATGCGTTTTACTAGGGCGCTCCTGAAACTTCATCGGGTTGCAATTTTAATTATTTTCTCAATGCTAGAGTGTGGGTGAGAGTCTTCGATCTAGAGCACGACATACAGTGTTGAAATTCTCTAACCAAATAGCTACTAGAACCAGATTCGTGACGAAGGAAAGCGTTCTACGGAGTTTTTCTCACTTGCACGCGATCCAGGGAAAACTTATCCTAAAGGGATGCGAACCGATGACCTGTGTGGTTTTGAAGTCTTTTGGAAACCACGCCTCATAATTTCTACACCAAGTCATCCGTCAATAATATCTTCTGATCACGTAGTATTTTTGAGTGATCACGAAACAATTTTTGCATTGTTCTTCAGTTACAGGGGAAAAAATAAAGGTTTGTTGTATGATTTCTAGAAGCCTTCAAAGGCGAAAGTGCGGCAGAGAGTATTCTTCACTGACAAAGTGTTAAAAGAGATCTCTAAAAAGTTGTCTCGAGGTAAGAGAATCCCTGTGCAGTGCAAGCGTTTGTCACAGATGGTTAATTAAGACTTGATCTTAAGAGTAAATAGTTCATCTTATTCATCATAGCTTAGAAAAAGAGACACTCACTTTGCGAACTGCTGTGCTTTGTGATTATGGTTTGTTACCTCGCTTTTGTATTATTATCACATAAGAACGCTTGAGGGTGTAACGTTATTCACCCTGATGAAGGTAGCCGTTTACCAACAAAATATAGGTGATATTTTTAAAAACTTGTCTTTTCTCTTGTGTTCTAGTATAAGTTTAACGAGACAGTGTTTTTAAAAAAATTGTTGGATGCTTTTAGTGAAAACAAAAAAAAAAAAATATATATATATATATATATATATATATTGTTTGACCAATATTTCATCAGGCACGGCTAGCTGACTTCTTCAGAGAGACTGCTTTACCAGGCTCAATATCGGTACTGATTTTATAGGCCAGTTTCAAAAATACCATAATACTCTTTGTTTGCCCTCCAAAAGTTTGCGTAAGCATTGCTTTAAATTCCTCTTGGGACCATTGTAAGACCAAAGAGAAACTGGAAACATTGCTTATGCAACTGAAATTTTGGGAGGGAAAACAAACAATGTTATGGTATTTTTGAAAGTGGTAAGAGCATAACTTGATGATGCCAGTCCTTGTACATTTTTGGAACGCGAGGATAATATTACCATCGGGTGTCGAACATAGTACTTTGACTTTTACGAGTTAACGATTTGTAAAGGAATGAAGGCGATTCAAATCGGGTGCCACTTGTCTCAGCCAAATCACTGCAGTTTTAATTAAGCCGAGCCCCTCCGAATTGAGATTAACAAATGAATGAAGGGGTAGTTTCTAAAGAAACTGTGGTGCTGCGTCGGTGGGGAAGTAGTATACAAAAATTTGGTTTTATCAACGGAGTTGATAATGTAAATTGGCCACCGTACAGAGATTCTAAAAGCTGACGTTTCGAGCGTTAGCCCTTCGTCAGAGCGAATCGAATGGAGATTAGCCGGAGAATTCTGTCTTAACCGCGACGAAAACGCGGTCCCTGGAAAATCACCGAGTCACCTTAAAATCGCGTTAGCGCGCAAGAAAAATGCTTCTGTTGTCAACGCCTTTAAAAAGGTCAAGGGTTTAAGTCTCCGTCTTGAAGGATAAATATCATAATACTTCAATTTTGGTAAGTCGCGAATAAAGTAGAAGACTTATTAATTGCAGTAATTATTATTAGAAGTCTCATGCACCTTTCCTGATTTATGATCAGTTTTTTGAGGAATTCAGGAAGTGGTCATTCCATACCGTATTTGTGCATACCAGAGCTAAAAAGCATCAACATCGCTGACAAGGACAAATGCCAGAGGAAAAGTCGAGTTGAAAAATCACGTTTAATTTTTATTCTTTTTTTTTTTTCAGGTTAACTTTCTAACCAGCTGACCAAATAATATAGGAACTATCCTATCTTGTGCGCGGTGCTTCCAGATTTACTATTTTACCATCTGCATTCTACGCTGCCGTTTTTAGGCTCGGTTCGTTCCTTTGTTGGGAGGGACGAACCGAGCCTAAAAACTGCTGCGAAGGAGGCTATCAATAAATAAACCAGCTCGCCACAACCTCGTTTCCAGGGTCTCCATTGTCAAACAGACCCTGGGAACGAGTTTGAGTTCGCCACTCTTTATTATGTTAATATTCGTGAGCATAAATAAATTCGTAGCAAGCCTATAGGTGGCTTTTTTATCTTACCGGCTTGAGGTGATACTAAATTTTTTTCCGCCTCTTCCCTTGGAAGCAATTTTCCCTTAATATTACTTTCCCTTGTGGCGAAATGACGTTTTGTTTTGTTTTTCGGCGTGCGCGACCACCCAAAAGGAAATGATGAATCAGTCGCCCACGCGCATTTAGCGTCCTACGAAAGACGTCATTCAATTTGCTACTACGTTTTGCATATACGCAGAATATTAAAAAAAATGTTGACTGGCACGGAAATTGGTTCTCTTTCCTTATACAGCGTAGGTCGAGAATCGAATGTTAGTGAAGATTACAGACGACAAAGGAGTATTATCTGCGCTGCCAAATCGAGCATTAAACTCTCCCAATCGGATCAGTTACAACACCAAATTGGTCAATTAAATATTCAGTGAATAAAATCATTCATCGCTCAGGAATCCTCTCCAAGTTGAGCTTGTATTGATTCGCGACAGCTGCGGCGAGTCTCAATGGCAAAGGGATTGGATGAGAGCCAGAATTTTATCCAAAGAAAGTGAAATTTAACCTTAACTATCAAGTTCTTAGCTTGAAATAACAAAGCAAGGAGATACAGGGGGGATCTGACCACAGAGAGAGAAAAGCTTTTTTTTAATTCATTTTACACGAGAGGTAGATTGGCGGGAGCAGAGAAAAATATTGTTGTGCAACCTTAGAGATTGTAGCACCGATAGTTAAAGAAAAAAAGGTTGACATTCATTACTAAGGCTCTTAATAGTCGAAAATAAGTGATTTGTTTGGCTAGTTCATTGTTGAGGAGGCTTGTAAGCACTAAACGCATTAAGCGAGCGGATTTAATTAAATAAATGTTAATTTAAAAGATTTTGGCTGGCTTTGTCAATGATACTTGAAATCAGGCTAATCGGTGTTACAATTTATGTTCAGTTGCACGCCGGAAATGAATGAAGCCACAAGAGGAGAGAAACAGAGAAAGTGTTTTTACTTTGGATAATTCATTTGCTTTATCCCTCTTATATCAGTCATACTCACCTACGATTGGCAAATATAACGGGCCACGTTGTCAAGTGCGGCCTACTCGAGTCTATGACAAAACTTTCCCGCTTGATTCGATGACCAAGAGAGGTAAGAAATATTTGACAAACCAGCCTCGTTTCGTCTTCGCTTCGTTCTCCATCGACATAGAAGTAAAAAAAAATAAACCTGGCAACACGGTCCAAGGGAACACTGGTGGTAAATGTTCTTTACGAACACAAATCAAATGCGTTGCCCAATTCAACCTTTGTGTAATATTCCCCCGCATGCTAAATTACACTGAAGTTAGCCTTACATGGTGAATTTATTTTGTTGAGGCGGTTTCTATGATTATTCATCAAGATTCAGTATCTAACTAGGAAATCGAAACTCTAAACCTGTAAGTATGGCTCCAAAGAATAAGCTAGACGGCTCGTAAACCAAGCGTAGAATTTGAATACCTTTCCGGACAACACTTATTGAAAAGTAAGTATCACCGTCTGGTTTACACGACACTTCGTAACAATAATGAAAGGAACCGAGCGCATAACATGAAAAGCCTCATACACGTACAGTCTCCCTAAATTATCAACTCCAACCAGCATCCTCATTGTAGGCTTTTTATGCACAAGGATAATCATTATGTCTTAACACAGCAAATTTCTGTTGACGTTAATAGCTGAGGTGTCGTCAATCATCTGCCCACTCTTTTCTAAAAAGTTACACTAGTCTAATTTAGCAACCCATAAGGCTCTTGACTAATTACATCAAGCGCGGTTACGCACTGCCCATATTTGTATGCTAAGCTTCGACGTTTCCGTCGCTTGCTTAAACCATTTTTCTATCTCTCTCAAATGAAGACCAAGCCTTAAAAAAGGAACGAAACCTTTTCAAAAGTACCATGCAAAGATATTTTTATATCACTTCCACGGCCTAGTACAAAATTATGAATCAAGTTTGCCTTTTGAAACCCTCAAGCTGGTGCAATTTGTGGCAAAAATCCCTGTACATCTTTTGTTATTAAGTTTATTGCCTTAAAACGAGACAAAGAGACAATAAGGCGTCCGCAAACAACTCTCATGCAATTTGAACATACTAACCAAGGCACAAATTTCTCGCCATCAATAAGCTGCCAAATATATCAGGAGACAAGCGCCTCTGCATCTTTTGTCGGGAAAGATTGATTTATTTTTTGCCCGCTCTTTTTGAGTATCGAAGTTTTGTGCCGCTTTTAATGAGTTTAACGAGATCATTAGCCAAACCCGACACCTTAACAATTCTGTGAACAATAGTAATTGCACAAAGCGAACCGCTTTATTCACGTTCAATTCACAAGGGATAGTGAAGAATGGACGGCGGCAAGTTGAACGGGATCCCACAGTGCCGCAACGAAGCGAAAAATCACATAAGCGGTGGCAAATTCGCTTAGCGAAACGCCTGGAAGGGTTCCCAATTGCGCGCGCCAATGGCCTCTTGAACGTCAAGAGCACACCCTCGCTCGCGAGGCCGGCATCACAGTGTTGATAATAAATAAACTAAGTAGTTAAAAATATAAACAAACTGATCACAACTGCTATTGTTTCCGTTTAGCCTTTGGATAATAAAAAATACCTTTTTTCAATATCGATTACAAGCATTTCTTAGATTATTTAATATCGTTTTGTTGAGCGGCTTCCGCTTAATGACGAAATAAAAAGCCTGAAAATGGTTTCCCTCTCCAGCTATCGGAGAAGCTGTTTGGCGTTTTAATCCCAATGTTGATGATTCGTGCGTGGATGTATAGATCTCTTTCTTGATAATAAAACCACTTAAGAACCTCGCATAAAGGGCGGAATTCTTAAGTTTTTATCGGCTCAGCCAATCAAAACCTCTTGAGTTCACAAGATGAAGGCTGCTATTGTCAAGTGATTTTAATAGGTTAAACTGCATACCAAAACCTTATGAGTACTCAAATGCCATTCAAGGCAATTTAAATCGTTTGAACGTAAAACCACATGGGCAGTTGAGTGTTGTACGCGGCCTGAGTAACGTGTTGCGTAAGACGTCGTTATGGCAAGATCAAATATTTGGCTTTTGACTGTGGTAGTGTTCCTTACTTTTCCAATTCTTTCAAAGTCACATTGGTGGTAAGTATACTAAGGCACGTTTCTTCAAAAAGAAAATAACTTTAAATCTAAAAAGATTGTTCTAGGGGTCACTTATTAAACCTTATACACAGATTAGTCAAATAGCAGCTTGATATTGAATCTACTTAAATGCTAAGAAATTGAGCTGTTTAATGTCTTTGTACTTTTCCTACATACAGGTTTATGTCCCAAGTTTATGCTTTAGGTGCCAAAATCATGTGTAATAATATTGCGGGTCTGGTGAATTATCAACGACAGCTCTGCAGAGAAAATCCAGCTGTGATGGTCAGCATTGGAAAAGGAGCAAAACTTGGCGTAGAGGAATGTCAAAATCAATTTAAAGACCAGAGATGGAATTGCTCCACTGTCGCCCGAGATGTAAGCGTGTTCGGAAAGGTTACGAGAAAAGGTGGGCATAGTTCTTCATAAGAATAGACAACGAGGTACTTTAGTTTCGGTACTTTAAAAGAGTTTAATGAAGTTGTAATTCCACATGATACCTCTTGAATTTTCAACAAGTAATTCTATATTTGCATGTATCAAATTGAGAGGTTATCAGAGTTCCAAGATGTGAACGAAAGCCTATCACAACTGTTTTCAAAGAAGCCCTTCTTAAAAGCGTTATCGATACCTCCAATTGAATTCATACCCATAAGAGTTTTTCGGGACTCTCAACCAATTGATTTATACAACGGGGCTTGTTTTAAGCTTCAGTGCATTTACTAATCACTCCAATTTTCTCGTTGTCTTTCCTTTTAAAACAGCGAGTCGCGAAAGTGCGTTCGTCTACGCCATTTCTTCGGCTGGGGTTGTTCACGAAGTCACCCGAGCTTGTAGTCGTGGCGAACTTCCAGATTGCAGTTGTGACAAGAATAAAAAAGGGAAGAGTCGGAAGGGATTCGAATGGGGTGGATGCAGCGACAATATTGCGTACGGCCTGAAATTCGCGAAGTTATTCGTGGACTCCCGAGAGCAAGAGCGAGACGCGAGGGCTAAAATGAATCTACACAACAACTTCATAGGCAGAAGGGTATGTGTAAAAATCATTGATTTTTCCTCTCAGGTATGCGAAACCTTTTAACCCTGGCAACTGACTGTGAATTCGTAATGAAAGCGGATGTGACAAGCTAAGAATACATTTTTAGATGCTTTTTTTTTTTTTGTAAAATAAAGTTTTCTCAACGCAAACATGGCAAAGCACAGTTAGCAAAGGACATGATATCGTTTAAAACCATGTCGAGTTTTGGGCCCATTTCCATGTTTAGCGATACATAATTGTTCCATTCTTTTTGTGACTTCACCCAAACAATAACTTTCAATGATACGCGTTGATTTTGAAAAATTAATCTCCTGAATACTTTTTGGATGAACGCAAAAAGTGATCCTTTTTTTCCATATATGCACAAAGAGTTTATGCCCATTCACGGCGATTCGGCAATATATCTATACGATATTAATTGAAAGCGTCGGCGTTTCAGTATCCGTTTTAAAATATGCTCTCATGTCTGTCGACATGACCTAAATTGTCTCGAAGATTGTTTGTATACAAAGCAACACAGGAAAAGCGTACAGACTTCGCATGACTTCGGATATTTTTACTACCTTTTGATATTTTTATGTACAACCTGAGCGGCCGCCAAGCACTTTAAGGGACTTCCTGGCGGGCTGTTCTTTGCAAGTTCGAGCTGAACTTCTCAAAATGTTCATGATTACGACTGAAATAGAAACCGAGAAATCTTGATTGATCAAGACTATAACACAATGGTTTTTCGGAAAATCTGTGTGTCAGATAATTAGTTTGTCAAAATGTTGTTGCACTTTAGCACGGTCATTCGATTAGCAAAAAATCTCCGCGATTTGTAAAACTTTTACTGAACCATTCAAACACTTTCATGCTTGCCAAAACCGCAACCCCCTGCTGGCAGTTATGGAAGCTCAAACTGTCAGACGTTCGGTCGGAATTTACTACAGGTGCATTGAAAGAGTGATTCTGTTATGCAAGTAATTTAGTTGCCAATGTGCGTGTTCAGTTCTTTACGTTTGTGGCTAAATTATCAAAGACCCTGCGAATATCAAGAACTTGACCAAGGGAATACTCTAGAAGAGGAAAAAGATTCTCGCGAAATCTATACTTTGCTTACAAAAATCACTTAAAACAAGTGGAAGAGAAAATAGAATTTCCCTGCTTTCACGGCCCCAGTGAGGACCTTCGCAGACGTTGGTTTATACACGGAAACTCCGCCAATTTAATAATATAAATTCCCTAAAACAATTTTTTAAGTAAGCTTTTATCAGAAGAAATAGAATCATTATCTGATATTCCGGAGTTACTCTTCTCATGTCAAATCTTATAGCTACTGAATATCCGCCTTCCGTGAATGGGCTTCGCGTATTAACTTCAAGGTTGAGGTCAACTTTCAAGAGGCTTTTTTGTTTCTATTTCCTGTTTTCCCTGTTGGAAACATTTTAGAAAATTAAAACCGCAGGCGTTTTCTAAACGAAATCAGATATTGAATATTGTCTTTATGATAGAATTGAATTCCTTCACGTCTTAAAAATCCATGCTTTAAGGGCAGAATTTCTCTTGTTTATCTGTGAGTTGCTTATTTTAGAGCAGAACTTGACGCTTAACGTTCCGGAAGTGTTACAAATCACCAGCTCTAATCATAAAAGCAACGTTTGTTTGCAAGAATGATCGCTTCGCTCATAAACCGCAAATATTAGTCATCGATCTCTGTTTGTTTGGTGGTTTCTAAATGGCGTTTGTTTGTTTGGATATCCCTTACGCAACTTGTCTTTAAAGCATGATTGAAGTCTTTTGTTTTTGCAAACTGGCCTATAATTGGATATGATTAAATTTTCAGACTTTCCGTGTTTTTTCTTGGGTAGACTTTACTCCCTCGTTTTGCGTGCTTCGACAGTAAAATGTAGCGTCTAAAATGCTCTATGTAACTGTCAGAAAACCGTTAAGAACGTTTTATGCTTTGATACAGGCTACCTTCTTTCTAACAAGTATCGGAGGTTTTATAGGGAACCTCTAATAAAACTAGAAAATAACTTTAAAGCACAAAACATAATGTTTACAATTGAGATTGTTTGAAATGTTTTCCACTGAAAGGGTTTGTATCCTAAATAACTGAATTTTCAAAATGCTTGTTTCCCGGGCGCTGCCACCTTGAATAAAAATGCTCACAAACAAATGCTTTTTGTGCGAAAATAAAACTGAGGGCAACCGTCATACGGCACAATTATCATTCAAGATGGCGGCGCCCGGAAATTTTGAAACTGAAAATAAGGATTCTAAATTTCCTTTTTATTAATACAATGTAAACCCTGTTTTAAAAGAAATTGGCGAACAAATTTGATTGAAAACGTACTATTTTTTTTGGGTTAGAAATTAGACAGAATGGAGGTTCCCTTAACTTGATCATTCCGATTTGTGGCTAAGCTTAGCTCAATTTACCTTTATATGAGCTGTTTGTACACCATTAATTGAATGACTAACAGCTTAAGGTGCAATGTCATGTGCTTAACATGTTTGGAGTTTGGCGTCGTGTAACAAATAAAGGTGAATTAAAGGCCATTAAGACAGTACGTCGTCACATTTCTTTGTTTCGACAGTCTCTGGTACTTGAAAAGTTGAAGAAAAAGAATTGAGGAAATTTTAAAGAAAAGCCTTATGATAACGAAATTTAAGGATTTTCAACATTTGGGAATTTGAAAAAAAATCTTGGCGCAATCCTCCGTTCTAAGTGGTTGTTTGCAGATGGCAATTCAAGGGAAGTTCAACGTTAATTACATAGATGTCTAGGACGACATCCGAGGGAGGAAATGGGATTAGAAGCTCGACACTTGATCATTGTTAACCTCACATTGCATTAACAACAGGATTTTGGTTAATTTCCAAAATCTCATAAACAAGAACTCTTAGAGGCGATCTCCAGAAAGTGAATGGAATTACCTGCCCAGAGTAACATACGAAGTAAAGGGCTCAAAGTAGCCCTTACTCTGGCCTGTTGAGCTGAAGCAAGTTCACTTCCAGCGTATCAACTCGCAAATATCAAACCACTCTAAACAAACGAAACGAAGACGAGGAAAAAAAAACCTTCCCTCAAAAATTTAACCCTGTGAAAATAGAAAGAGCCCGGTGAACGTTGGTCTCAAACAACATCAGTCTCGTTTCTCGTTCCTCGTAAACTCTTTCGCCAACGGCATTAATACAGCTTGACTTTAAACGCCGTAAGGCTGCTTTGAAAGTAAAATATCCTCCAGGCCTCAGTTGATCAGAGGCCTGATAACTTTATCCAGTGGATAAGTCACTATCCAGAGAATAAAATGTACTTCACATCAAAGTTTGGCCAAGGATTTAGCTTAAATACCTTTACTTAGATGTGCTTCGGTTACCCGCTAACAAATACTGGAATCTTTGCATAAATTAAAACTGTCGGATCGTGATTATCCACTGGAGTAAAGTTGCGCGGCCTTCGAACAACTGCGGCTAGGAGCACAAAGTCTCTTGTTACGAGCACACTAATACTTCCACGTACACCTGCGTAATCATCGAAAAAATAGATCTTATCAAACACCAGGATCGTTTTTGAAAGAGTTATTTTATTTAGAAACACTTACGGACGGTGCTTACTAATTCAAAGATATTTTTATGAATTTGCAGGAAAATCAGATATTTAACTAACAAGTGTTAGTGAAATCCAAAAAGAAAATTGGGCGTAACCACGTATTTTTCAAAGTTAAGTAATCAACAATATTGGTAAAGCGCTTTAAAATACAAAGCAATGTATGGCGTTCTTTTCGAAATGGAAGCTTAATTATTTGTGAAAAATGCATTGTTACCCCAAAATTTCCTTTTGGATACCGAAAGCACTCGCTGAGTTCTGCTTTCTCCGCATAGTTTTAAACCGCGCATAATATCCCTATATTAGTAAGCACCACCCATAGGAAACCAGAGTATTTCGAGATGCACAGAACGTATGCGCAATAACAATAATAGGCACCGTCCTTAAGAGTTTAACATTTTCTGAATTTGAAGGCATGCTCCAGACAAATTGTAAAGGTATTCTCGTTTTGAGCTATTCTCGAACTTGAAGCTACAACAGAACTCAGACTGTTCAACAACCTATCTAACTATATCTTCGATAGTTACGCAACCTAATGCTTGACAGTATGTTTTTACGTGGAATGCCGAAGGCATAGCACGTCTTAAAACCGGTCTGGTTTCTTTTTCTTGGTAGTCACAAATGTGCATACCCCACGGATATTGAATTAATCTCCGATAGAGTGCATTTACATTTATTCCTTCCAGTAAGTCAAAACTTCCCTATCCCGAGGAGAACTCATATTCTTTACCAACCTTCATAATTATCTGCGAGCGCGTTAGACCACTCGGCCACCCTAACACACTTCCGTTTATCTTGATGAAAGCAAAGATTTAGTGTGGAATCTTTCCGCCCGCCGTGATTGGTTCAGTATTAAACTATTCGATAAAGTGGACAGATGCTTTTTCTTTGAGAATGGCAAGCTTTAAAGGTAAGGATAATGTTCTACGTTATTTCTAGATCTTGCCTCGTACTTGTGTGTACCATTGTGAACATTATTTTGCATACAACGAATACTTCATTAGAAGTATTTTGCATAGAACGAATAGTCCAATATTTCTTGGGAACCAGTTGGTTCGCCGTTTTGACGTAGAAAGAAAATACGAAAATAGATTTCAACGACCAAACAAGATAAAAAATGAAATCAAGTTTAAAAAACCGAATTAGCTATCGCCGTCACGGGGACGGTCCCACATCCAAGTACTAACCTCATTCGGAGGAGCTTAACTTTAACTGACAGGTGGACTAGCATCAACGATTGTGATCTTTGTGTTAAATTGTCGAACTTTATAACACTTGAAAGAAAAAAAAGGAAACTAACAAAAACGCGGTGTCTTGCCGTAATTTTGTCACAGGTGCATCCTTTGTTTCGGGAGTTGTCAGTATTAAACACGCAAGGTAACTTGATGACAGGCGGCCGGTAAAATCGATGTCACTTTCGTTTTTGCGATTTTACTTGTACGACCAAAAGTACGATAAATAAAATTGAACTCTGATTGAACGTAACAAAAATCTCCCGAAATGTTTTTCGCTGATGGCAAATTGTTTTATTCTCGATCGACACTTCCTAGAAGTTCCTTCTGCTCTCCTTAAAAAACTACATATTAATATTTATATACTTTTGCGTCAATATTTGTTTTGCATAAAGCAAGCTAGCAAAATCTGTACCTTGCTTAGTTCGCATTTTTGAGCGTTAAAATAGAATTTTTGGTCGTATGTTCCTGACCGTAAGTCGCATATTTTGACGTCCCCCATTCAGATACTAACCCCGCTGGAAATAGTTTAACTTTAGAAACATTGGTTTTGGAAAGCTGTCAGCAGCTCAGAGTGTACGCTTAAGCTTGTGGTGAAAAAGAAGTTGTAAATGATCAACATGTCAGCCTTGAAGCCAGCTCGAGTGTACAATCATGACGAACTTTTGTAGTTTCTGAGAACTATTTACTACTTGTAGCTTTTGTTGAGTTTTGAACCATGAAAGAGAGAGTTTTGGCGATCTAAAACCGGACTGGACTACTGGATTTAAGCTTTTTCCTTAACGAGTTATTGTGGTACGTTTGGTACCAAGTTACTCTAATACTGAAGTCAAGATTATGGAATTGTAAAATTAGAAAGTTGGACTGGACTATAGAACACGCAATTACGGAATTTTTAGATTTTTGAGCATTGAGAGAGTAGAGTACAGATGTTGTCTTCTTTTCTTCGCCACGGCAGATTTAAACAGTTTGCAAGGAACTAAACCAGGATTACGGAACCGGACTTCGAATGCAGGGCCCGGTTGTTCGAAAGCCGATTATGTTTTCAACTTTTCGGTGACAATTTCCTTTGCTTATTTTTGTTTTTCAAGATTGAATATCAGCCTTGAACAGCATTTGGGAGTAGAGAATAAAACTCGTTTTAAAACTTGGCTTTTGAACAACTGGCCCAGGATGATAAGTTGTTGAACTGTGATTTGTAATAAGTTTTTCGGATGATTTAAGGCTGATCATGTAATTTTTGGATGAATGGAGTTAAGGAAACAGGTAAAACTGCAGGATTTGAATAAAGTCTCCTTCCAAAAAATAAATAAATAAAAAATCCCGTATCCTGATAACCTGCTAATAGGGCTTCGTTGTTTGCATTTGCAAATTTAGTAACATTAATAACGAGTTTTTACAACAAACAACTTCAAGTTATATTATAGATTTATCTTTCTGGTAATCTCTCGCCATTTTCTGAAGTTAATTTACCTGTACTTGAAGTTGACTATAACTGGACAACTTGTGTTAACTGTTTGCGCATTCCACGGATACGCCCACGTAGGCGTCTTGTTTAATTAATTAACGATAAGAAAACCTTTATTTTTTTGTCCATAGGCAGTAAAAACTCACACTATACTCGACTGTAAGTGCCACGGCGTTTCGGGTTCTTGCCAAGTCAAAACGTGTTGGAGAATCATGACCGCGTTCGACGTTGTCGGAGAATATTTGCGCCAAAGATATCATAATGGAGTCCTCGTGACGGTTGATCAAAGCGGAAACGAACTCGTGGTGGCGGAAGCCATGTTACCAGTAAAGCCCCCACGTGACGACCTCGTGTTCTTGGAGGAATCCCCAGATTACTGCGTCCCCAACACTAACACGGGCTCGCTTGGCACCACGGGACGATATTGCAACAAGACCAGCCTTGGACACGGGAGCTGTGGGGTTTTGTGCTGCGGACGAGGGTTCAACACCATTCAAGTCGAGGAGGAGTTCAAATGCGGCTGCAAGTTTCAGTGGTGTTGTCACGTGAAGTGCGACACGTGTCGGAGAACTGTTGACAAACACATATGCAAATCACCTGAAGATAACGATCAATTTAAAGACAGCAGTTCACAGGTTTCATCGGATTCCGTCGCCGTCAAGCAGAGTAACAATCATAACACAGCCTCAAAGAGATCCGGTAACAGAAGAGACAGACGTAAGAAGGAGAGAAAGAACAGGAATAATCACAAAAGAGGATCACCCAGCCCCGCTAGTAACAGTGTTGGTGGTGGTGACGGAGGTATCAAGAAATTGAGGTAAAACTGCGAAGGACAGAATTACATGACGCGGTCATCCAACTGAGGAGCAGACTTTTCGCAGTTCATTGTACGGTTGACAAGGAAACTGCCAGAAAACGGGTCAGCCTTAGTTAGCTGACCTATATACACTCACATTGGAAGATGTTGAACTGGATTCTAAGTTAATTAACTGTTTGTCAATTTTCTCGACGAAACGTTTATTTTTTATTGAAAAATATGTGAAGCGTTTGTTTAAGAGCTCGTTTCAGTGCTCATCTAGAGAGCTCACGCATAGATGGATAAGTGACAGTAGGTGCGGGGGAATTCGTAGTACTAGTCGGTTTAAATCGTTCAGAATCTGTAATATAAATTTAGACGCACTCAAATAAGTTTAAAGTCCGTTCGTCTGATAAATTGGCAACTATTTCCTTGCCTGAAAGACGATCCTTTCCGGCAGGGTCGTTCGAGCAACGGAGTCGAACAAGTTCTTAAAATGTTTATTTACGTAGATAATTACTGTTAATTACTGAGCGGTTACAAACCAAACAAAGCTAGCTTGTGTTGGCCAATCACAACAGACGATCAATGGACCTCTTAAGCTTGTACGTTTTGTTTTCCCATTTCAGACCACGTGATGTTCTCAAGGGAATTTTCCTTTTGTTTTTTTCATAAGTTATGCGTACATATTCACGTGCATAGAACGACATTTGAAAGAAAGCTTTCCCTAGAGTAACATCACGTGGTCTGAAATGGGAAAACAAAATGTACAAGCTAAAGAGGTCTATTGAGCCAGTCATGATGACTCAAGCTAATACGTGCAGCCCACTCAAAAGCGCGGGAAAATGGATTCTGTTGGATGACAGTGTGGAGTGAGATTTTTAAGCCAATCAGATCACTTTGCCAAGAAATGTGAAATCTAATGCAATCAGAAAATTACCCATCAGTGTGTACCATTTCGATAGAGGCCCATCTTGGTTCACCATGATATTTACCAAGGTGAACTAGTTTATTTATATGTGTATTTGTAAAAAATATAACCTAAAGAGCTCAAAGAGAAATTAGCATCGATATCAGTGTCGGGGGCTCACAGTTACGAGTGTTCAGCTTCACGCTTAGTTTATTCCTCGAAACACGAGTAGCGGGGCTATTTTAGAAGGACATTTCTAGCGGCGTTAAGACACAGGCACGTTTATTCAAGCAAATAACCTTCTTTTGCACTGGAAGACGAAAACAGCAATCTTTTTTCAAACACATTTCATGCACAGAGAGACATAGGACAACGATTTTACGCAATCAAATTGTTTTTTTCACTGAGAGACGAAAAGAAACGTACCAAGCTTGCAACGAGATTGCTTTCTCGCCAGGTCATTGTTTTGTGACGATCGGATCCCATAACTAAAAATCGCCTCGTGTATACTCCTGTTCTTGCGTGAGTTTGAAGCATAGCACGTGTTGTAGACGAATGTCACGGTAGACAGCGAACACTTGTAGGAACGATCGAAGTTTGTTGAGGAGCACGTGT
>NC_090891.1:41035425-41045425 GCF_036669925.1 Montipora capricornis | reverse complement strand
CCAAAAAATAAATAAATAAAATCCCGTATCCTGATAACCTGCTAATAGGGCTTCGTTGTTTGCATTTGCAAATTTAGTAACATTAATAACGAGTTTTTACAACAAACAACTTCAAGTTATATTATAGATTTATCTTTCTGGTAATCTCTCGCCATTTTCTGAAGTTAATTTACCTGTACTTGAAGTTGACTATAACTGGACAACTTTTGTTAACTGTTTGCGCATTCCATGGATACGCCCATGTAGGCGTCTTGTTTAATTAATTAACGATAAGAAAACCTTTTTTTTTTTTTGTCCATAGGCAGTAAAAACTCACACTATACTCGACTGTAAGTGCCACGGCGTTTCGGGTTCTTGCCAAGTCAAAACGTGTTGGAGAATCATGACTGCGTTCGACGTTGTCGGAGAATATTTGCGCCAAAGATATCATAATGGAGTCCTCGTGACGGTTGATCAAAGCGGAAACGAACTTGTGGTGGCGGAAGCCATGTTACCAGTAAAGCCCCCACGTGACGACCTCGTGTTCTTGGAGGAATCCCCAGATTACTGCGTCCCCAACACTAACACGGGCTCGCTTGGCACCACGGGACGATATTGCAACAAGACCAGCCTTGGACACGGGAGCTGTGGGGTTTTGTGCTGCGGACGAGGGTTCAACACCATTCAAGTCGAGGAGGAGTTCAAATGCGGCTGCAAGTTTCAGTGGTGTTGTCACGTGAAGTGCGACACGTGTCGGAGAACTGTTGACAAACACATATGCAAATCACCTGAAGATAACGACCAATTTAAAGACAGCAATTCACAGGTTTCATCGGATTCCGTCGCCGTCAAGCAGAGTAACAATCATAACACAGCCTCAAAGAGATCCGGTAACAGAAGAGACAGACGTAAGAAGGAGAGAGAGAACAGGAATAATCACAAAAGAGGATCACCCAGCCCCGCTAGTAACAGTGTTGGTGGTGGTGACGGAGGTATCAAGAATTGAGGTAAAACTGCGAAGGACAGAATTCCATGACGCGGTCATCCACCTGAGGAGCAGACTTTCGCAGTTCATTGTACGGTTGACAAGGAAACTGCCAGAAAACGGGTCAGCCTTAGTTCGCTGACCTATATACACCTCACATTGGAAGATGTTGAACTGGATTCTAAGTTAATTAACTGTTTGTCAATTTTCTCGACGAAACGTTTATTTTTTATTGAAAAATATGTGAAGCGTTTGTTTAAGAGCTCGTTTCAGTGCTCATCTAGAGAGCTCACGCATAGATGGATAAGTGGACAGTAGGTGCGGGGGAATTCGTAGTACTAGTCGGTTTAAATCGTTCAGAATCTGTAATATAAATTTAGACGCACTCAAATAAGTTTAAAGTCCGTTCGTCTGATAAATTGGCAACTATTTCCTTGCCTGAAAGACGATCCTTTCCGGCAGGGTCGTTCGAGCAACGGAGTCGAACAAGTTCTTAAAATGTTTATTTACGTATATAATTACTGTTAATTACTGAGCGGTTACAAACCAACCAAAGCTAGCTTGTTGGCCAATCACAACAGACGATCAATGGACCTCTTAAGCTTGTACGTTTTGTTTTCCCATTTCAGACCCCGTGATGTTCTCAAGGGAATTCTCCTTTTTTTTTTGTCATAAGTTATTGGTACATATTCACGTGCATTAGAACGACATTTGAAAGAAAGCTTTCCTAGAGTAACTCACGTGGTCTGAAATGGGAAACCAAAATGTACAAGCTAAAGAGGTCTATTGAGCCAGTCATGGATGACTCAAGCTAATACGTGCAGCCCATCAAAAGCGCGGGGAAAAGGATTCTGTTGGATGACAGTGTGGAGTGAGATTTTTAAGCCAATCAGATCACTTTGCCAAGAAATGTGAAATCTAATGCAATCAGAAAATTACCCATCAGTGTGTTACCATTTCGATAGAGGCCCATCTTGGTTCACCATGATATTTACCAAGGTGAACTAGTTTAATTTATATGTGTATTGTAAAAAAATATAACCTAAAGAGCTCAAAGAGAAATTAGCATCGATATCAGTGTCGGGGGCTCACAGTTACGAGTGTTCAGCTTCACGCTTAGTTTATTCCTCGAAACACGAGTAGCGGGGCTATTTTAGAAGGACATTTCTAGCGGCGTTAAGACACAGGCACGTTTATTCAAGCAAAAACCTTCTTTTGCACTGGAAGACGAAAACAGCAATCTTTTTTCAAACACATTTCATGCACAGAGAGACATAGGACAACGATTTTACGCAATCAAATTGTTTTTTTCACTGAGAGACGAAAAGAAACGTACCAAGCTTGCAACGAGATTGCTTTCTCGCCAGGTCATTGTTTTGTGACGCTCGGATCCCATAACTAAAAATCGCCTCGTGTATACTCCTGTTCTTGCGTGAGTTTGAAGCATAGCACGTGTTGTAGACGAATGTCACGGTAGACAGCGAACACTTGTAGGAACGATCGAAGTTTGTTGAGGAGCACGTGTTTTCAGCTCAGTAAGAATAGTTTTTTTGGCAGATACGGCGCCCATTCTGATTTCTATTGTTCGAAAGATATTATGGGATGCTCAGGGGCAAATTAATTAACAATTGATGTCAGTTTTTCATGCGTCTCTCCTGCTATTGATCATGAATTTCGTCATAACATTGTCAAAGTAGCTGTGGATCCACGAGACGATAGCCGAGTGGATCCGCAGACTACTTTGACAATATTATGACGAAATTCATTGTCAATAACAGAACAGACGCATGAAAAACTGACATCAATTTGTTTTTACAATAAAAATCTTGGCGCAATCCTCCGTTCTAAGTGGTTGTTTGCAGATGGCAAAGAAAGTTCAACGTCAATTGCATAGATGTCTAGGCCGACATCCGAGGGAGAAAATGGGATTAGAAGCTCGACACTTGACCATTGTTAACCTCACATTGCATTAACAACAGGATTTTGGTTAATTTCCAAAATCTCATAAACAAGAACTCTTAGAGGCGATCTCCAGAAAGTGAATGGAATTACCTGCCCAGAGTAACATACGGAGTAAAGGGCTCAAGGTAGCCGTACTCTGGCCAGTTGAGCTGAAGCAAGTTCACTTCCAGCCTATCAACTCGCAAATATCAAACCACTCTAAACAAACGAAACGAAGACGAGGAAAAAAAACCTTCCCTCAAAAATTAACCCTGTGAAAATAGAAAGAGCCCGATGAACGTTGGTCTCAAACAACATCAGTCTCGTTTCTTGTTCCTCGTAAACTCTTTCGCCAACGGCATTAATACAGCTTGACTTTAAACACCGTAAGGCTGCTTTGAAAGTAAAATATCCTCCAGGCCTCAGTTGATCAGAGGCCTGATAACTTTATCCAGTGGATAAGTCACCATCCAGAGAATAAAATGTACTTCACATCAAAGTTTGGCCGAGGATTTAGCTTAAATACCTTTACTTAGATGTGCTTCGGTTACCTGCTAACAAATACTGGAATCTTTGCATAAATTAAAACTGTCGGATCGTGTTTATCCACCGGAGTAAAGTTGCGCGGCCTTCAAACAACTGCGGCTAGGAGCACAAAGTCTCTTGTTACGAGCACACTGATACTTCCACGTACACCTGCGTAATCATCGAAAAAATAGATCTTATTAAACCCCAGGATCGTTTTTGAAAGAGTTATTTTATTTAGAAACACTTACGGACGGTGCTTACTAATTCAAAGGTATTTTTATGAATTTGCAGGAAGATCGGATATTTAACTAACAAGTGTTAGTGAAATCCAAAAAGAAAATTGGGCGTAACCACGTATTTTTCAAAGTTAAGTAATCAACAATATTGGTAAAGCGCTTTAAAATACAAAGCAATGTATGGCGTTTCTTTCCGAAATGGAAGCTTAATTATTTGTGAAAAATGCATTGTTACCCCAAAATTTCCTTTTGGATACCGAGAGCACTCGCTGAGTTCTGCTTTCTCCGCATAGTTTTAAACCGCGCATAATATCCCTATATTAGTAAGCACCACCCATAGGAAACCAGAGTATTTCGAGATGCACAGAACGTATGCGCAATAACAATAATAGGCACCGTCCTTAAGAGTTTAACATTTTCTGAATTTGAAGGCATGCTCCAGACAAATTGTAAAGGTATTCTCGTTTTGAGCTATTCTCGAACTTGAAGCTACAACAGAACTCAGACTGTTCAACAACCTATCTAACTATATCTTCGATAGTTACGCAACCTAATGCTTGACAGTATGTTTTTACGTGGAATGCCGAAGGCATAGCACGTCTTAAAACCGGTCTGGTTTCTTTTCTTGGTAGTCACAAATGTGCATACCCCACGGATATTGAATTAATCTCCGATAGAGTGCATTTACATTTATTCCTTCCAGTAAGTCAAAACTTCCCTATCCCGAGGAGAACTCATATTCTTTACCAACCTTCATAATTATCTGCGAGCGCGTTAGACCACTCGGCCACCCTAACACACTTCCGTTTATCTTGATGAAAGCAAAGATTTAGTGTGGAATCTTTCCGCCCGCCGTGATTGATTCAGTATTAAAATATTCGATAAAGTGGACAGATGCTTTTTCTTTGAGAATGGCAAGCTTTAAAGGTAAGGATAATGTTCTACGTTATTTCTAGATCTTGCCTCGTACTTGTGTGTACCATTGTGAACATTATTTTGCATACAACGAATACTTCATTAGAAGTATTTTGCATAGAACGAATAGTCCAATATTTTGGGAACCAGTTGGTTCGCCGTTTTGACGTAGGAAGAAAATACGAAAATAGATTTCAACGGCCAAACAAGATAAAAAATGAAATCAAGTTTAAAAAACCGAATTAGCTATCGCCGTCACGGGGACGGTCCCACATCCAAGTACTAACCTCATTCGGAGGAGCTTAACTTTAGCTGACAGGTGGACTAGCATCAACGATTGTGATCTTTGTGTTAAATTGTCGAACTTTATAACACTTGAAAGAAAAAAAGGAAACTAACAAAAACGCGGTGTCTTGCCGTAATTTTGTCACAGGTGCATCCTTTGTTTCGGGAGTTGTCAGTATTAAACACGCAAGGTAACTTGATGACAGGCGGCCGGTAAAATCGATGTCACTTTCGTTTTTGCGATTTTACTTGTACGACCAAAAGTACGATAAAAAAATTGAACTCTGATTGAACGTAACAAAAATCTCCCGAAACGTTTTTCGCTGATGGCAAATTGTTTTATTCTCGATCGACACTTCCTAGAAGTTCCTTCTGCTCTCCTTAAAAAACTACATATTAATATTTATATCTTTTGCGTCAATATTTGTTTTGCATAAAGCAAGCTAGCAAAATCTGTACCTTGCTTAGTTCGCATTTTTGAGCGTTAAAAAAAAATTTTTGGTCGTATGTTCCTGACCGTAAGTCGCATATTTTGACGTCCCCCACCCAGATACTAACCCCGCTGGAAATAGTTTAACTTTAGAAACATTGGTCTTGGAAAGCTGTCAGCAGCTCAGAGTGTACGCTTAAGCTTGTGGTGAAAAAGAAGTTGTAAATGATCAACATGTCAGCCTTGAAGCCAGCTCGAGTGTAGAATCATGACGAACTTTTGTAGTTTCTGAGAACTATTTACTACTTGTAGCTTTTGTTGAGTTTTGAATCATGATAGAGAGAGTTTTGGCGATCTCAACCCGGACTGGACTACTGGATTTAAGCTTTTTCCTTAACGAGTTATTGTGGTACGTTTGGTACCAAGTTACTCTAATACTGAAGTCAAGATTATGGAATTGTAAAATTAGAAAGTTGGACTGGACTATAGAACACGCAATTACGGAATTTTTAGATTTTTGAGCATTGAGAGAGTAGAGTACAGATGTTGTCTTCTTGTCTTCGCCACAGCAGATTTAAACAGTTTGCAAGGAACTAAACCAGGATTACGGAACCGGACTTCGAATGCAGGGCCCGGTTGTTCGAAAGCCGATTATGTTTTCAACTTTTCGGTGACAATTTCCTTTACTTATTTTTGTTTTTCAAGATTGAATATCAGCCTTGAACAGCATTTGGGAGTAGAGAATAAAACTCGTTTTAAAACTTGGCTTTTGAACAACTGGCCCAGGATGATAAGTTGTTGAACTGTGATTTGTAATAAGTTTTTCGGATGATTTAAGGCTGATCATGTAATTTTTGGATGAATGGAGTTAAGGAAGCAGGTAAAACTGCAGGATTTGAATAAAGTCTCCTTCCAAAAAATAAATAAATAAATAAAAAATCCCGTATCCTGATAACCTGCTAATAGGGCTTCGTTGTTTGCATTTGCAAATTTAGTAACATTAATAACGAGTTTTTACAACAAACAACTTCAAGTTATATTATAGATTTATCTTTCTGGTAATCTCTCGCCATTTTCTTAAGTTTACCTGTACTTGAAGTTGACTATAACTGGACAACTTTTGTTAACTGTTTGCGCATTCCATGGATACGCCCATGTAGGCGTCTTGTTTAATTAATTAACGATAAGAAAACCTTTTTTTTTTTTTGTCCATAGGCAGTAAAAACTCACACTATACTCGACTGTAAGTGCCACGGCGTTTCGGGTTCTTGCCAAGTCAAAACGTGTTGGAGAATCATGACTGCGTTCGACGTTGTCGGAGAATATTTGCGCCAAAGATATCATAATGGAGTCCTCGTGACGGTTGATCAAAGCGGAAACGAACTTGTGGTGGCGGAAGCCATGTTACCAGTAAAGCCCCCACGTGACGACCTCGTGTTCTTGGAGGAATCCCCAGATTACTGCGTCCCCAACACTAACACGGGCTCGCTTGGCACCACGGGACGATATTGCAACAAGACCAGCCTTGGACACGGGAGCTGTGGGGTTTTGTGCTGCGGACGAGGGTTCAACACCATTCAAGTCGAGGAGGAGTTCAAATGCGGCTGCAAGTTTCAGTGGTGTTGTCACGTGAAGTGCGACACGTGTCGGAGAACTGTTGACAAACACATATGCAAATCACCTGAAGATAACGACCAATTTAAAGACAGCAATTCACAGGTTTCATCGGATTCCGTCGCCGTCAAGCAGAGTAACAATCATAACACAGCCTCAAAGAGATCCGGTAACAGAAGAGACAGACGTAAGAAGGAGTGAAAGAACAGGAATAATCACAAAAGAGGATCACCCAGCCCCGCTAGTAACAGTGTTGGTGGTGGTGACGGAGGTATCGAGAAATTGAGGTAAAACTGCGAAGGACAGAATTACATGACGCGGTCATCCAACTGAGGAGCAGACTTTTCGCAGTTCATTGTACGGTGGACAAGGAAACTGCCAGAAAACGGGTCAGCCTTAGTTAGCTGACCTATATACACCCACATTGGAAGATGTTGAACTGGATTCTAAGTTAATTAACTGTTTGTCAATTTTCTCGACAAAACGTTTATTTTTTATTGAAAAATATATGAAGCGTTTGTTTAAGAGCTCGTTTCAGTGCTCATCTAGAGAGCTCACGCATAGATGGATAAGTGACAGTAGGTGCGGGGGAATTCGTAGTACTAGTCGGTTTAAATCGTTCAGAATCTGTAATATAAATTTAGACGCACTCAAATAAGTTTAAAGTCCGTTCGTCTGATAAATTGGCAACTATTTCCTTGCCTGAAAGACGATCCTTTCCAACGGGGTCGTTCGAGCAACGGAGTCGAACAAGTTCTTAAAATGTTTATTTACGTAGATAATTACTGTTAATTACTGAGCGGTTACAAACCAACCAAAGCTAGCTTGTGTTGGCCAATCACAACAGACGATCAATTGAGCCAATCATGACTCAAGCTAATACGTGCAGCCCGCTCAAAAGCGCGGGAAAATGGATTCTGTTGGATGACAGTGTGGAGTGAGATTTTTAAGCCAATCAGATCACTTAGCCAAGAAATGTGAAATCTAATGCAATCAGAAAATTACCCATCAGTGTGTACCATTTCGATAGAGGCCCATCTTGGTTCACCATGTTATTTATCAAGGTGAACTAGTTTATTTATATGTGTATTTGTAAAAAATAAAACCTAAAAAGCTCAAAGAGAAATTAGCATCGATATCAGTGTCGGGGGCTCACAATTACGAGTGTCCAGCTTCACGCTTAGTTTATTCCTCGAAACACGAGTAACGGGGCTATTTTAGAAGGACATTTCTAGCGGCGTTAAGACACAGGCACGTTTATTCAAGCAAATAACCTTCTTTTGCACTGGAAGACGAAAAGAGCAATCTTTTTTCAAACACATTTCATGCACAGAGAGACATAGGACAACGATTTTACGCAATCAAATTGTTTTTTTCACTGAGAGACGAAAAGAAACGTACCAAGCTTGCAACGAGATTGCTTCCTCGCCAGGTCATTGTTTTGTGACAAACGGATCCTATAACTAAAAATTGCCTCGTGTATACTCCTGTTCTTGCGTGAGTTTGAACCATAGCACTTGTTGTAGACGAATGTCACGGTAGACAGCGAACACTTGTAGGAACGATCAAAGTTTGTTGAGGAGTACGTGTTTTCAGCTCGGTAAGAATAGACCTTTTGGCAGATACGGCGGCCATTCTGATTTCTATTGTTTTGAAAGATATTATGGGATGCTCACGGGCAAATTAATTAAAAGCATTGTCCACATTAGCACCTCACCTGCAGTCTGGAACGGAGCTATCTCTCAGATAGATGTGCAAAAACATATCAACCAGGAAAGACATCTTTTTCAACCTCTCGTACATACGTCACAGCCGTCAATTTTGTTTTAAACAAATTAAATATAGGACACTTTTGGAAATTTACAGTTTGGAGGTAAAATTATTAGGTGCTCTTGTCCTCCACTTGGTCATTTCGATGTTTTGAAGAAAATGGAGAACTTTAAATAAATGTGCAGGGCGTCAGGAGCCATTGCTTTTTGTTTTGTTTTTTGCCGTCTTTGTTTTCGTCCAAGTCGTTGTTTTAAGGTTGCCTTTTATTATCGACGCTAGAGTAATCATAAAAAGCACTCATAAACGCATTTATTTTTTCATTAGCGTTTTTGTTCCACAATAGATCTGCCATCAAATTCTTTCGTTCGTCCACCAGCAATTGCACATTTCTCCATTGTTGTCCGTAACAAGAAGTTGATTGCAAACCACGAAAAGCCGGTGAAAAGCTGCTTTTATTCTACCCGTAATATCTTCTCCCCCGCCAATAGACGAGTTCACGCTCTTGATTGCATCATGGGTAATCAGGGCAAAGTGGCGGGAAAATGTTTGTATGGAAATTCAAAGCAAAATATACTGTACATGACTCTACTTTATAAACCTGCGCCTTCATAAACCAAACAAATAAGTTATTCATGATATTCAAGATGTGCAATTTAGGGTATTTTTATTTTCCAAAACAGAAGATATATGCTCAAAGGTGCGACAGAATAAAGTTGGAGGAAATGGATATAAATTGTAGAAATTATTTTCTTAAACAAAGTTTTGCCATACATTTCCTGTCATTCCAAATGCACAAAATTACAGAAAATGTATGGAGACAAAAAAGCACTGTTTAGGAATTCCAAAGAATATATACAGAATCCAGTTCATCTCAGTTGTGAACTTGAACTTATTTGTTTGGTTTATGAAGGCAAAGATCTAAAAAAGTAGAGTTTATTTTGTTTTGAATTTCCATACAAACCTTTGAATTTCCCGCCATGTTGCCCTGATTACCCATGGTGCACTCAAGAGCGTGAAGTCATCTATTCTTCCAAGTTCGTCACTATGATATCAATGAACTATGCAAATACGTCAAGTCGATAGCAATATCATGAAGGATGCATGGGCGACTGAAGGCCGGCGATAGTGAATCTTATGACATTCCCAGTTGCTTCACATAATCCGTCTTACAAACTTAAGGTTGACTTCATTATTTCCTTCATATATTAGAAAATGTCTACCACTACTGCATTTTCCATTGAGCCAAATATCTTTTGAGTCATTTTAGCCCATGATATCTTCTCTCAAATGGCTAAGAAACGTTCGGCGAAACTTTGC
>NC_090891.1:41022925-41030425 GCF_036669925.1 Montipora capricornis | reverse complement strand
GATTACTACATCGTCACATTGGGCAGATAGCCTTTGTCTTGATCCAATAATCATTAGCTCAGTTTTAGCAACATTTAGACTGAGCTTGTTAGCTTTCAGCCAACTGCTAAGGTTATTTAATTCAGGGGTTAGAGCTAGCTTAAGTTCTGTTAACGTTTTAGCAGATAACGTAAGGTTGGTGTCATCGGCAAACATTCTTGGTAAATGAGATAGTTATTTACACAATTTTTTTTACGATTTTCCCATACAATTCTCTATATACACAAGCTGTCCCATGCACCACGTATTTTCAGCTTGGGGAGCCTGTGGTAACGACAGATAAAAATAACCTCCGCAGCAAGGGCGTGATCTAAAAATAAATTTCAAATATTTACCATGGGGTACAGCTGGGATTTTCTCTCCAAATTCATAATTCCGGAGGGTTAATTTCTGGGGACGGTAGCGTGAGACGGTACGGAGTAAGGATGGCACAGTCGGTTAGTGTGCGGCACGTGTGCTAGCACGTTTTTAGAGACGTGGGTCAGTCACGCCTTCTGGTCTTCAAGTTTAAGAAATTTAATTGGAATAAAGGAGCTGAAAGCTTTTTAGCATTGATTATGAACCCAACCGTAATTATGCATTCTCGTGGGGAAAAAAATGTGTTTTGTCAAAAAAAATCTACAAAAAAAAGAACTCGAAAAAAATTCAAAAAATTCCATTTCCATTTCCATTTCATTTCTAGAATGTTCTAAGGAGTAATTATACTGGAAGTAAAAATAAGTTTGGTGGGCAATAGGCCAAGTTCACTCTTAGGGTCAACAGTTGTAGAAATATTTGGAACAGTTCCCTGTTTTGGATAAAAGAAACGTTAATTGATGTGTTGTCATTTCGTTATGTTTGGCCTATTTGGAGCCGAGTTTCAGCCGTTCCCTTGTTTTATGTGATCTTGAAACTGGAAGTGTATAATTTAAATCCTTTCCCACAGAGACATTTAGTCATCCATTAAACATTTTTCGTCCAGTTTTTGTCGAAAGATTTTCAGTTTGTGAAATTGCTGTTTTCGCCTTGTCTGATAAAGCAAAAATACTTTATTATATTTTTATATACTTTTTCAATTGTAATAAATAAACGCATTAAAACTGATTAGGCGTTTTCTTCTGTGGGATTTCTGCATCCCCTTGATAGTCTATGAACTAAAGTATTCAGTACAATTTAATTAAGATTCGCAATTTGTTAAGAATTACTTTGTCTTTCTCTTTTTGTTCCTTATTCTTCTCGGCAAAGTTTTGCAAGTGATTACGTTCTTTTCTAATATGCTGATAGATTATAAAATGTCAAATTTATCCTTACCTTATCATAACTATTGCCAGCAACCAATCAAACCTATCTATACTATAAAAAACTGCATTAATTTTGTGAAAGCTAGTTGGTCAAAAATGAAGTTAGTTGGGATTGAAGAAAGTTGAAGTTTGTAACACCCGTGTAACATTCAATTCTATGAATAAATTACAATTTTTAGTCCTGCAGTTGGTGTTGTTTCTTTACCAGAATACCTCGACTCAGCCAAGCGAGAAGAGACCTCGCAGAACCCGACTGAAACATCTCATCGGTTGGTCCATTTCCGCTACGCCCTCGAGAAAGAAGAATTTGGCTAAAAACTCTTATTGCGTTGCGTACACTAGAAAATAAATCAATAAATTATCACCTCGGTAACTCTTACATAATGCCTTGAAGTGCTTTGTATTTCACATTCTTATACTACTTTACGTTTCAAAAACACAGCTTTTGAAAGAAATCACTTTTGAAAGGGAATCAATGGCAAAAGCGTATATGATAAACAAGTGATTTTGAGAGCGAACTAACTGCGAGTGTTTTTAACTATTCTAGGGTGTGAACACTTGATATCCACTTCATGTCAGGGTCGTAAAAACTCAATTAATGTCATTGCGTGGCATAGGGATGAATTATTGCTTTCGAACGCACCACTCAACTGTGAGAAATTTAAGTAGCACGAACACCGAGTTTCGGCTAGACCAGACGGAGCTTTTACGAGGGTATATCCAACATGTCTAGTCAAGCGTTTTGTCTTTTTGTATCTACTTTGCTCCTGTTTCCAATCTCTACCGCTTCTCATTGGTGGTAAGTTCGTCTGTCGCGTGTCTTTTTTTTATTTTCACCTGTCCGGAAATCAATCAGTTGGTGGGGTACTCAATTTTGTTTCGCCGACTGAAGATTTTCATTTGCATGAGATCAGTTTGATTTTGTGCTTCTTTCTTTTGGATCAATGCTATAGGTTCATGTCAGAATTGTACATGTTTGGCGCTCAACTCATGTGCAACGTAGCTGACTTGCCTGGGCATCAGCAGCAACTTTGTCAACAAAATCCCGACGTTGTGGTTAGTGTTGGAAAGGGTGCTGAACTCGGAGTTCAAGAATGCCAAAAACAGATGCAAAATGAGATGTGGAACTGTTCTACCGATTCTAAAGATGCCAGCGTGTTTGGTAAAGTTACGCGAAAAGGTAAACTGAGGAATTAGTTTGGCATCTTTCTAATTACAGATAATTATAACATACGAGATGGCCTTTTGTATTGAAATAAATGTCAATTGCTTCACGGCAGCTGAAGCATACAAGAAGGTCACGTTCACAGCTGAGCTAAGGACACGAAACCTCTTTGTTTGGGATATGACTTTAATTATTTGAATTTCTCTTCAAACAACCCGATCACAATTCAAAGGTGGGAGATATTTTGGTTTTGAAGCTCTAAAAACTTTGGTATTTCTTTACTTTTCAGCTACACGAGAGAGTGCGTTTGTCTATGCTATTTCTTCAGCAGGGGTGGTGCATGAAGTTACCCGAGCTTGCCGTCGGGGAGAGCTTAGAGATTGCTATGAGTGTGATTCGAGTCCTAGGTTTGTTAACAGTAACGATAGCTTTCAGTGGAATGGATGCCACGAACACCTTGCTTATGGTACAAAATTTGCAAAATTATTTGTGGACTCTCGGGAAAAGGGAAGAGACGCTAGGGCAAAAATTAATCTACATAACAACCGAGTTGGACGAAGAGTAAGTATAAAACCTTTTATATAATCAAAACGTGCGTTATTCTCGATTTACATATGTTGGATTTGGTTGGTTTGTGGTAAAGAATGTAAAGAATAAAGGACTCTTAAGGCTGCCCTGAAGACATGCATGCGGAAATGCGTTCTTACCACCACGTCGATGATCGGAAGAATGGTCCCGAATTCTTCTCCACCAATGGTCTTGGAACTCCGGCGTCGTTGTGTTGATATTTGACCGATTACTTTCAGATCAAAGCATCATACGTTTTGAACAAACCTTAAACTTCTCCTTTGCTATTTCTAACGGACAGGGAAGCCTCGGTGAACCTGCGTAATGTTACGACTAAACAATGCAGTATACACAACAAATCTATTAGCTCTCGTTTTCCTCACAGTGCTTGTATAGAAGCATTTGAAGAGTTTTAAGGTAATTTAAACTGACCCGGTTTTGATGTTAATTCAAAGTTTGTCGTATTTTTTGTCTTTTATTAGCTTAAGCATTTTATAAATTCAACCTGCTCATTGGCTTTGATCAAAGACACGTTTACAAACTAAAGATTTTTATTGCATTAAGCTGTATTCTTTCGTAGATTACGATACATAATGCCTCATAAGACTGAAAACAACTTTCTCAAAACAAACTCTCAAATTAAGAGCTTGTTGTAGAAGTAATTTGAAATTATCTACTTATAGAACTGGTCATTAAAAAAGGCCTTTGGCGTTTTGGATATATTGTTCGTGTAATTGGACTTAAAAATGCCTATCCAACTATAAACCGAAAATTTCGATGATATCATAAAACTACGATTAACTTTCTAACTTTCATTTCATATTTTAAAATATTTAATGGGTCCATACTATAACCATTTTGACAATCAAGTGTTGATGCTAGTCCTGTGTGAAAGAGTTGGAATGTAGCTAAAAAAGTTACGATTGAAAGACCTTAGTAACATTTCGACACTCCTGTCTGGCGTCCGTATCAGACGTCATTCAAAGATATCTCAAGAGCCTTTTGCATTTATTTCAGCTTGAATAGTAATGGAATTTGAAAACAAACGATCAGTGGTGGCTTTCTACCGGTTAAGTTTCTTAAAAGCTGATGGGTTGCGTTTTGTGCACACCCAAAGAAAACTGAGTTGGAGCATGGATTCACCACTGTGCATAGATGCAGATTCTTAACTTTTTTTCTTGTTTTCACTGACGGGATGGAAGCGAGGAAAGAAAACAACGAGAAACATGTGAAGAACTCGGAAAAGCCATGCCTTCCCACGAGTTCCATTCGAGCGGACCGAAAAATCCAATATAAAACAACGTAAAGGAGTGATTATGTAACACTATTGATGTACTACGGCAATTTAGCTTTTAAAAGTGAGACCAAAATAGACACATATGCCGCATTGCTGTCTATCTTAAACCTAACGTCCGGTGAAGACACGTGACGTCCTCCCCACCAGTTCGCTGGCCTGGTGTCTATTGCTTGAACCAGCCGTCGTATTAAAACTTGTTTTTATCCTAAACTATACCAAAAGGGACTTGATCTTGTGCTCTTTATCCTGTTAATTACAAAAGGAATTTTTACGCAACACCAGGCATCATAGAATTGTGTTAGAGGTGGGCGATTTCGTAAGTCTATAAATATTAAGATATATATATATATATATGTTACAGATACATTTTCAGACGTCATTGGTATATCCCGTTTTTGTGCCAAGCCAACATATTGTTCCTATTAGGAACCAAGCTCTATTTCTAAACTAACTTGATCTCCATGGAAACACAAAAGTCAGCATAACTTGCTGGTTTATAATTAATACTAAAGTGACCTAGAATTTTCTTAATTATTGCCTCCATCGTTTCCTATATCAATTGAAAGTGAATCAAATTTTTCACAAGTTTGACTGAATCACCAGACTCGTTGAGCTGATTTAATATAGCTCAAGTTCTACACTACGTCATCATACCTGCCCTCAAGGCGTGGGCTGCTACGTCTCGAAGGAAGAACAAGCACAGGTATGACGTAATCATTGGAATATTCTGCTGAAGGAAAAGATATAAGTTAACACGATCATTTACTAAAAAGGCTCTGGCTGTGCGCCAAGGGCGGGAACCATTAGGTGCATTGAGAGCGCGCAATGCAATTCGATGCGCGGTTGAACTCATTTGAACTCACAGACTGAACGACTTAGGCGTCTACTAAGGTGCTGAACTCACAAAACGGCATTTGCCTCACAGAACGGAAGCGCGTGTCTTGCAATATTTTTAACCCCAGAAAACACGAGAAGCGGAAGAAAAACATACAATATTTTAAAAGCTTTTTAATGGGAATTCAGTTGGTAGCCCGGGGGTGAATGATTACTTTCTGAACCTCAACGGGGGGCACGAATTGTCACGAGGTGAATTCCATGAATGTTAAAAGTTTTTGAGAGAAAAATTTTGGCACCGGTGTGTTTACAGTTATATGTATATATATATATTGATTAATTCCCCGCCATCTAGCATTTGTATTACCGGATCGTTACTCATAGCGGCTGATGCATAAGGGTTATTGCGTGGAGCTGCATGTATTTCCTACAGTCCAAAACTGACTTCACAAGTTCCGTCTACTTAAAGACCATTACCGTAACAGCATGCGGTCTATCAGTTGAAAGAAAAAATTAGATTCTGGTCTGCTTTGCAAAGTTGTATTCAGTTTACTCTGGTTATATGAGTTTGAAAATATCGTATAAGCTCGAAAGGCCTTATGTTTTTAATGGAGCACGACTCCAACACATTCTTTCCAGTTGTGCGTTTATCGTTCGGTATTCGAATAACTAGAAAAGCGGACAAAGGCTTCTAAGTTTAACATATTTAACTAACAGAGGACTGGTACTTATCCATCCCCAATTTTAAAATACATGCTCGCGATTTCTGAATTTCGTTTTATCGACGTTATTTCAACATGCCAGAAATCCAGTCTACTTTGATCAGCTATCGCTAATTTAGTGACTTCGTATTTAAAATGCATAATTTAGGTAGTTGTGGTCAAACGACATTTTTTGCTTTAAAGAATATTCTGGGTCGAATTTCCTGTGTTCTCGGTTTGCGGATTTGAAGGAAAAGGAACAAAATAGCAACTTTAACTAAATATTTCAGGTATGGGTACCGTACGTAGTATGTGGTTAGTTAAGATCCTCTGTTTGAGGGTCTCTTTGGAAAAATCAAATTACGTTGGGTTTCCCATGTCTACTCGGGCTTTCCAGGGAAAATGCCCAAGATTAAATTTCGGCTTCGTTTTTTCTTTTTTTTTTTTTTGCGTTCATTCACAAGTCGCGCTCAAGCTTGTAAAGCGCATGCATGTAGTTAATCGAATCTTAAACGGGGCACGGTTGAGCTGTAGCACGATTTTGCAATGGCTGATTCATTTTTGCAGCACATGCGCGAACTTTAAGCCAACGCGCATACGTGGCATTGAACGAAAATAATCTTGTCGAAAGCATAATTAATATGTTGAAAGTAAGCACGAATATGGTGTCTAATACGCTCAAACCACATAAAAATGCACAAACCGTTCGCGGCAGACTCATCCTAAAAGGGAGATCAGTTTTAGACCGTAAATTTATGAGTAAAGATAACAAAAATCATTGCCATCATTCTAATCTAAATAATAAATGATAACGTAGCCGACATCTCTACCACATTTCTTTGTCTTTGTTTTTCATTTGACGATCAAGGTCAGCTGGAAAGCCCGGCCGAGTTTACGCAGATATGCATCTAGTCATCTAGTTTCATCTGCAACCTGTTTCCCGTTCCACATCAGTTAGAAACTTCATCAACAAAGTCGATCGAATTCTTATTTTGCGTATACTTAAGTATGCTTTTGATCCTGATTCAACTAACAGAGGTTCTCATCAATGAGTGTTAAAAACTTGCCGGACATTCAAGGTGCATTCGATTGACCGTATTCTGGAATAGGAATATATGGAATCGAAGTTAGAAATCCTTCGTTTTTGCGGAGATTAATATTAAAATTGTCAAACGCCTGCTAAAATGCTTTTTTAACATATCTTTATCTTCCTTATTGCTTCAAAACGCCAGACGTATACCGTTTCCTATTCTTATTCCGGAATAGGGTCAATCGAACGAAGCTTCAGTGATTTCACAACGTTGACCAGCTACCGCTCATGTGGTGACTTCGTAAATTAAATGCGTAATTTAGGTTTTTGTGGTAAAACTACATCTGCTGTAAAGAGTATTTATTTGGTCGAGTTTCCTGTGTTCTCAAGAACTCCCGGTTTGCGGATTGGAAGAAAATGAAACCAAAAAGGGACTTTCGCTAGAATGTTTTCCGTTATGGGTACCGAAAGTAGTTTGTGGTTAGTTTAGTTTCCTTGTTTGAGAGTCTCTTCAGAAACTGATCAAATTGAGTTGGGTTTCCCATGTTGTTTATCTACCACCATTTTCCCGTTACACCGTCAGTTAG
>NC_090891.1:41010425-41017925 GCF_036669925.1 Montipora capricornis | reverse complement strand
GTTTTACCAATACATACAGAATCCCAAACATTCATAAAAGCTAACCTTAGGCCTAATTAGGCCTAAGGTTAGCTTTTAAGAATGTTTAGGATACTTTCTGTATTGGTGAAACAATGACCTGCAACCCGCGACCTGCGACCTGCGACCTGCAAATTAGACCCTCCGTCCTGTAACGGGTATAAAAAAAATTAAAGAAAAAAAAGAGAGTTAATTATAAAAGTTCCAATTTGTGAGCGGCATATATGGCTCACCAGGTTTAAGTCGATGTTATCTAGTGCTTTCCGTTTGAGGGAGGGCCATGGGTGTTGACTTTTCTGGACATAGCGAGCTGAAGCTACCAGATTTGGGACTTGCCACCCACCACTCGTAAGCGTTCTCGAACAATTGTAGGCTTAAATACAAGCACGTCTGTGCTTAACTCTACTAATTGTTTTACTGGTGGCGCGTGAAACGTGTGCCTGTTCCTGTGTGTGCCCCTTTAGTGAAATTTTATGGACTCTGTTCGTTAAGTATTCTTCACAAGGCGTCCAATCTGATTTAGGTGAATCCTACCCAGTCTTCTGCCTTATCTCATCACCAGTTCTCTCGGCACTGAATTCGCGGAAAAACTGTTTGAAAGGGGGGGGGGGGGAGGGGGGTTGAAGAACATATTGTCGCTTTTTCAAATCAGTATAATATTTATTGAATAACATTTAACTGAATAAGCCTTCTGCCGTTTAATGGCCTAAGGATTTAGTCACTGTGCATAGAGTTATAGAAATGCCATCAGGGGCGTAACGGAATGAAATTTTATCCACGATTTGTCGTCTTGAAGGTGTCAATCTTCACTTGTTATGGCTATAAAGGCTCATACCAGAAAAGAACAGCGGATTTTAAACATATTGTACAAGAGTGAAAATTCTTTTAAAGATATCAATAGATTGCTTAGAAACGAATGCAAAGCCTGGGCATTCGCCAAATATTATTAGGAATAAAACCAAGAAGGCTCGTATTGACGTGTCGTTTAACTTATATTATAAATGTCTAGACCCCTCTCAAAATCCTCCGTCCCCCCACCCCCCCCCCTCCCCCACTTTGTACTTTCAGCGCCTTAGAAAAATGGTTTCACTTTCAGCCAACGATTTCAATTTTTTTAACTGCCAGCAGTCGTGTTTGCAGCTACAGCTGGGGTTTTATAAAATGTGTTTGATCTGATCATCCCAGGTTAGCATTTCATCAATATGAACCCCCAATAACTTAGTAGCTTTGAAGGTTTATGTTCAATTGGCCAATCATCCATCTTTAAATTCATGAATTTAGCTTTTGTCAAGTTTTGCCGAGAACTATAACTAGTTTTGGAGGTATTGCTACTTAATTTCTTTGTCTTAAGCCAATCATGTACTGCAGCTAAATAAGGAACATTCAATTGTGAATACATCTTCATGAGCCATAGTTTTATATATACGAATCAGCGGCAAACATACCAGGTGATGTATGTTGTAGACATTTTGGGAAATAGTTTACATAAATTATAAACAGAAACGGCCCAAGTATAGAACCCTAGGGAATGCTACATGATACATATTGTTCTGTGGATAAGACTCCATTTACGTAACTAAAGATCTTTGTGTTTTATCAATCAAATATGATTTAAGCAACTAAAGAGCATTGCCATTGACACCGTAACAAGAAAAATATTCCAGTCTCCAACACTTGACTGTTTCAGTAATATCACATATAGAATTTGAGATGTATGGACTACAAAGCTTTAGAAGTCTGCTAGAAATATTCTCCAATCCGCAACTTACCGAGGGTTTGAGTTTAGTGATCAGGCTGTAAATGTACCCTTCACTTACATGGCGAAAATAAAAATTTGAGTCAGCTCTATTTAAAAAGTCCTCTGGTTGAAAAGCAGTGTCTGGAATACCAGATGCCAGTTTACTACCTAGGGAACAAAAGTGGTGATTCATTTGCTCAGCTATATCTTGCTTTTCTGTAAAATCTTTGCCCTCATAAACAAGTTCATTTATAACTGTCACTTTACAATTGCGTCCCAGGGAACTATTTGTTACCTTCCAAGTTTCTTTAAGATTGCCACTATGCTTCTTTATACTCTCACTAAAGAAGTTAGTCCTGGCTTCCCTAATACTAGCGTTTATGTCGTTCCGTGTCTTTTTACAATCATTCCACATGATTTGATGAGAATTCTGCTTGACTGCTTGCTTTTTTAGAAAATCACACTTTCTCATCTTCTGCCTCAGTTCGGATGATATCCATGGTGAAGATTTACTTTCACTTTTCTTTTCCTTATCGGGGCATGTTTATTCGCAATTTCCAGAAATAGAGATTTCCAAACTTCCCACATCTCGTTCGGGTCATCCAAAAGAGAAGCAAGATGGAAAGGTGTCTCTTTTACCGACGTTAAATAAAGTGATAGGTGTTACAATTAAACCCACCGGGAACTCGGAAAAATCCGAGCCCCAGATGGGATTCGAACCCGCAACCCCCCGTGATCTAGTACGGATGCTCTAACCACTGAGCTACTGGAGACTCTATGCTGAGCAAGGATGAAATGTGGGTATTTGACTCGAGCTGCATCGCGCAGCCACAGAGTCAAATATCGACTGACAGCATAGCTCATAACTGCATCGCGCAGTCACATTGAAAGCATCATTTGAACGATGCGGCCAACCAACCATAAAAGTGACCGAATGTGGGAGAATGTTTAACACATATTAAATGAAAGGTGTGGTTAGAGCATCCGTACTAGATCACGGAGGGTCGTGGGTTCGAATCCCATCAGGGGCTCGGATTTTTCCAAGTTCCCAAAGGGTTCAATTGTAACAACTTTCATTTCATTTCATGCACTACTCGTGCTCTGATTGGCTCACTCAATCTCGGTTATCATCTCATATATCTTAGTTTGACCTTATATGGTAAATGATTGCGCTAAGCTTTGCTAAGCTGGAATTAATTTCGCCGGAAAGCAACATTTGTCTCTGAATAAAGCAAAAACCCCGTTTTTATGCAAAGTTTGGATTAATTCCGACTTTTAGAAGTACGTGAAAAGGTAAGAAATGTTTTTGTGATGAGCCTGGGTCTGTCTGACCACCAATTACACAACATCGCATCTTCATCAAGTTTTTTCGATTTCGCTCGGATTTTCTCGCTTTCTTTGTTCGTATTTCGTACTTTCAAACTTTTGGAGTTTAAGGAATTTAATAAAACAATTATTCCATTCGCACTTGTTGGATATATAGAGGATATTACATGGCCGCGCGGGGATACGAATTTTATCTTCGAGTGCTGCAAGTATCTCTCTCGAGTGAGAGAAGGGAACGAGTGAGAGATACTTTCAGCACGAGAAGATAAAATTCGTATCCCCAAGCGGCCATGTAATGTTCTGTTTATTATATAGATATTGATGAAATGTCTAGATTTAAAACAACTTGTTTTATTCATTTTCGAAATGATGAAAAAGTGTTCACCAACCGCTAAACCACGCATGTTGTGTAACATGAAACAAGATATGAAAGTTATGAAAAACAAATCATGATAATGTCAAATTTTGCAATAAAAATATTAATGTAGCAGAGAAGAATTATGTTAAAGCACAAAAGTATCTTACAATGAAGAGAAAGCTCGCGTTTTATCGGCTAATCGTGTTAGTTACCATGACAACACCTATATTCTCACATGTGAAAGATAAAAATGATATGTTCACTGCGCGCGGTAAAGATATGATTTTTTTAGTAAAAGGAGAAATCCTGGTATTTCATCAATATCTATATAATAAAGACTGGTTATAGCCAACTCGGCGCTACGCCCATCGTTGGCTATTTACCATCTCATATCCAACGCGCGCTCATGGAATAATTGTTAAATATCTGGCAAGCAAATCGCCTTGTCTCGCAATCAAGAACTGAATTGCCAAGGGCGTAGCCCTACGAGGTCGGACCGAAGGAGCTGTGCAGCTGGCTAGGCTCTCGGCCCCTGAACACGACCCATACATGACTTCGGAGTACAGCACCACAGCCGGATCCCTAGGGGGGTGGGGGGGGGAGGAGACTGCAGTGTGGGAGATAGTAGGTAAATTATTGTAGTGTTTGGCTGGAAAGGCCGCATTTTGCAAATAATCAACCCGAAAATAACTCGGTCTATAAAAAAAAAACGCAGTGACGGTAATATATCGACCTCGTACCTTAATAGTTACGGCAGCCCGCCAGAATGAACCTATTGCAAGTGGAAACATTGAGAATTGTATAATTAAAATCCTTTCTCACGAAGACATTTAGTCATCCATTAAGCATTTGCCGTCCAGTTTTTGTTGAAAGGGTTTTTGTGAAATTGCCTTTTTCGCCTTCGCTGAGAAAGCAAGAATTCTTTATTATATTTTGATATCTTTTTTCAATGATAAACGCATTAAAACTGGTAATACGATTTCTTCTGTGCAATTACTGCATCCCCTTGATAGTCCACAAGTCTATTAACTAAAGTATTCTTTAATTTCAATTAAGGTTTTCAATTTGTTAAGAGTTACTTTGTCTTCCTCTTTGCGTTCCTTATTTTTCTCAGCAAATTTTTTTGTAGTTTCTTAATAGCGGAGCTCCGCGCAAGAAATTTTGGTTTTATAGCCGCGTCGAGCCACAGAAAGAGCGCGAAAAATTAAGCCTCGTTTATGCTCAGGAGTGAGTGTCTGACCTGACTGAAGCCTGCGATCCAATCAACAACCATTCCCTGGTCAGCGGTGAACTGAAAAAAAAACAGCTGACCTCGATAAGGTCACGTGATACTGGTTAGCGGATACCTTCTTTTGACAGGTGTCAATTGACCATAACATTGATGTCTAGTATCAAAGATGTATGCTGTAAACTAGCTAGAGTCTGCTAGAGTGTCAACTGGAATATTGCCTCCTGGATGAGCTCTAAACTTGAGCCCGTGATATGGTTACCTGATACCTGTCACATTGACATACATGGAGGGGCGGACGGACGTACGGTCGAACGGTAACCAAAACCACATTTTCTCGCATCGATGGGTTACCATATTTTCTTAACTATGGTGATATTAATATTCACGGGAACTAATCAAATCCATCTATACTGTAAAAAAAAAACACCATTTGTGAAAGCTAGTTAGTTTAAGATGGAGTTAGTTGAGGTTGAATAAACTTAAAGTTTGTAATTCCCGTCTAACATTCTATGAAGAAATTACAATTTTTAGCCGTGCCGACGGTATTGTTTATTTACCAGAATACATGTACCTCGACTCCGCCAAGCGAGTAGAGATCTCGCAGAACTTCCTTAAACACAAAAGTGGATGTCGCAAGTCTCAAGTTAGATGCGTGAGTCCAACGAATTTGAACAATTTGTTCTTATTTCGGAAAAAAAGAGAGTGCATCCGAAAGATTTCAAAAAAAAAAATTGCCTGATCTATTTTTAAAAAAGATCGAATGACGAGAGGGTAAAAAATATCCATAGGCGCACAAAACAAGTCAATAAACTATCACCTTGGTAACGCTTGCATAATGCCTTGAAGTGCTTTGTATTTCACATTTTCATACCACTTACGTTTCAAAAACTCAGCTTTTGAAAGAAATCACTTTTGAAAGGGAATCAATGGCAAAAGCGTATATGCTAAACAAGTGATTTTGAGAGCGAACTAACTGCAAGTGTTTATAAGTATAGTTGAGTGGGAACAATTGATACCCACTTCATGTCAGGGTCGTAAAAGCTCAATTAATGTCATGCCGTGGCATAGGAATGAATTATTGCTTTCGAACGCACCACTCAACTGTGAGAAATTTAAGTAGCACGAACACCGAGTTTCGGCTAGACTGAGACAGTGCTTTTACAGGGGAATATCCAACATGTCTAGTCAGGCGTTTTGTCTTTTTATATTTGCCTTGCTCCTGCTTCCAATCTTTACTTCTTCTCACTGGTGGTAAGTTCGTCCGTCACGTGTCTTCTTTTTTTCACATGTCGGGAAATTAATCAGTTGGTGTGTGATTTGATTTTGTGCTTTTCTTTTGGATCAATGCTATTCTTAGGTTCATGTCACAATTATACATGTATAGCACTCAGTTCATGTGCGACGTAGCTAACTTGCCTGGGCATCAGCAGCAACTTTGTCAACAAAATCCCGACGTTGTAGTTAGTGTTGGAAAGGGTGCTCAACTCGCAGTTCAAGAATGCCAAAACCAGATGGAAAATGAGATGTGGAACTGTTCTACCGATTCTAAAGATGCCAGCGTGTTTGGTAAAGTTACGCGAAAAGGTAAACAAAGGAAATTTTGGTATCTCTCTAATTACAGCTAATTATAACATACGAGATGGCTTTTTGTGTTGAAATGAATGTCAATCGCTTCACGGCAGCTAAAGCATACAACAAGGTCACGTTCACAGCTGAGCTAAGGACACGAAACCTCTTTGTTTGGGATATGACTTTAATTATTTGAATTTCTCTTTAAACAACCCGATCACAATTCAAAGGTGGGAAATATTGGGGCTTTGGAGCTCTAAAAACTTTGGTATTTCTTTACTTTTCAGCTACACGAGAGAGTGCGTTTGTCTATGCTATTTCTTCAGCAGGGGTGGTGCATGAAGTTACCCGAGCTTGTCGTCGGGGAGAGCTTAGACATTGCTATGAGTGTGATACGAGTCCTGGTTTTGTTAACAATAACGATAGCTATCAGTGGAATGGATGTGGCGACCACCTTGCTTATGGTACAAAATTTGCAAAATTATTTGTGGACTCTCTGGAAAAGGGAAGAGACGCTAGGGCAAAAATTAATCTACATAACAACCGACTTGGACGAAGAGTAAGTACAAAACCTTTTATATAATCAAAACGTGACTGTGTTATTCTCGATTTACATATGTTGGATTTGGTTGGTTTGTGGTAAAGAATGTAAAGACTAAAGAACTCTTAAGGCTGCCTTGAAAACATGCATGCTGAAACTCGTTCTCTTAACTTACCACGAAGTCGATCGGCAGAATGGTCCCGAATTCGTCTCCACCAATGGTCGTAGAACTTCGACGTCCTGTGTTGCTCTGTGACTGATTATTTTCAGAACAAAGCATTACACGTTTTGAACAAACCTTAAATTTCTTTTTTTTTTGCTATTTCTAACGGACAAGGCAACCTCGCTGACCCTGTGCATTTTTACGACTAAAGAGTACAATTTACACAACAAACCTATTAGGCTCTCGTTTTCCTCACAGTGCTTATATAGAGGCATTTGAAGAGTTTTAAGGTAATGAAAACTGAGCCGGTTTGATATTTCTTCAAAGAGTTTGTCGTATCTTTTGTCTTTTATTAGCTTATTAAAGCATTTTATAAATTTAACCTGCTCAATGGCTTTGATCAAAGACTCGTTTACAAACTAAATCTGATTACCGCATTAGGCTGAATTATTTCCAAGATTACGATATGTAATGCCTAATAAGATTGAAAACAAATTTCTCAAAAACAAACTTTCAAATTAAGAGCTTGTTGTGGAAGTAATTTGATATTATCTTC
>NC_090891.1:40992925-41005425 GCF_036669925.1 Montipora capricornis | reverse complement strand
GAGAATCGAACCCGGGTCACATTGTTGAGAGGCGAGTGCTCTCACCACTGCGCCATCCCTGCACCCGAACTCTCACACCAAATTCTCATGACTACCTGATCAAGAAGTCTATTGTACTAGTTGGGAGAATAAGCGTTTGTGGGAATGAAAGGGTTAATGGCCAATCTCCAATGATTCCAGTCTTGTAGGTCAGTGGTAGAGCAAACGGACCGTTAACTCTCCAGTGAAAAATACATCTCTTTATATACGATTTCTAAGATTGACGTAAGTGGAGCTATGATCCTCGCAGTTATGAACGCAATTTTAGCAATTGATTAGAGAAGGCTGAAAAATTCAGGACTTCAACGGAGCTCGGTTTGAACCCGTGACCTCGCGATGCCGGCACTATTGCTGGGAGCCGAGTCACTTGCGGGTTCAAATTTTCCCGTTACGAATGAATGAATGACTCAATGAACGAAATGGTACACGAAATGAATTATATATCATTCATTTCATATCCGCAGTTCAAGATATGATTCATTTCATGTATCATTTCATTCAAAGATTGACTTTCTCCGCAGGCTGTGAAGAATCAGACCGTTCATTTTTGCGTATGTCATGGCCCATCTGCTTCTTGCGTATACATAACTTGTTACGAGAACTTGGCCCACTTTAGCAAGGTTGGATCTTATCTCTTGGAAAAGTACCGCAATGTGGCCAAAGTTACTGTTCATCAGAAAGACAACGAACTTATCTTATCCAACGTAAAACTAGCACTCAAGCCGTCATGTGACGATCTCGTATTCTCCGAGAAATCCCCAGACTATTGCGAACCAAACTCCGTCACGGGATCGATGGGTACTTCGGGACGATTTTGTAGCAGGGCCATATCGAGACCAGGGAGCTGCAAGATTTTATGTTGCGGGCGCGGGTACAACACCGTACAAGTTCGTTTGGAATACAAATGCCGATGCAAAGCTCAGTGGTGCTGCAGAATCCAATGTGACTGGTGTAGAGAGGTTGTTAACAAGTATGTGTGTCGGTGAAGGGTTGTGACTAAAATGCATCCGCCAAAATCAAGATTTTGTTTCATTTTAGAAAAAGTACATAAATTGTTGCTGACTTTAAACTCATCAAAGAACAACTGAAGAAAAGTAGAACCCAAGTAGAAAGAATATTGTGTAAAGGCTTTGCGTTAAACTCTAATTGAAGTTAAATTAGCGAGCTGAAGCTACCAGGTTTGGGACTTATTAATTAAGGTACACATATTTCTTGCCACCCATCACTTAAAAATCTCGAAAGCATTCTCGAACAGCTGTAGGCTTAAATGAAAGCGCGTCTGTGCTTAACCCTAGTAATTGTTTTACTAGTGGCAATTGAAATATTTGCCTTAATCCAAATTTCAACCAGTACTGATATCCCTGTGTACTCATTTAGTCAAGGACTCTATTGGTTATGTATTTGTCACAAGGTGTCCAATCTGATTTATGTGAATCCAATAGCCCATTTCCGAGTTGCTGCATGCCTCAGTTTCAAAGCGAGTCCTGGTGCTCAACCATTCAAATTGTAATGAGTTGCTTATTCTCATGCAAACTGTCAAACTCATTTCCATTTCAATAGTTGAGCACCAAGACTCACTTCGAAACCGAGACAAACAGCAACTGGGAAATGGCCTATTCATTTATCTGCCTTATCTTGTCACCAGTTCTCTCGGCACTGAATTCGAGGAAAAACTGTTTGAACAGCGGGGAAAGGACACATTGTCTCTTTTTTCAAATCAGTATAATATTTAAGCAATAGAGGACGGTTTCCGTGCTTACACAGCCTCATCTAAACACGAGGGGAAGTCGAGGGTTTGCATAACTGTCGAGAATTCGCCCAACTCCCCCGAGTGTTAAGATGAGGCTATGCAAACACGGAAAAAAGTCCTTTATCTCTATTGCTTTTATAAAATATTTCTCAAAATTAATTCGACAAAAGAAGGAAAATGCTGGTTTTTTTTACTTTTTGATTGAAACAGATTTTCTTGATACACGCTCAGATCTCCTACCAGCCAATCAAAACGCGCGTCTGACAATACATAACCAATCAAAATTCGTGTGATGTCACAGCCGTGTTAACATACTTTCATCTAAACACAGCTATCGACCAATGAGAGTGCGCGTACTATCCTTATTATTTTATAATTATTGAATAATGTTTAACTGAGTAAGCCTTCTGTCGTTTAACGGCAAAAGCCTCATGTGTGTAACGGTCTAAGGATTTAGTCATTGTGCAAAAAGGAATGGAAAGCCTTCACTGGTGAAAAACAAAGATTAGACTTTAGCCACGATTTGTCATTTTGAAGGTGAAAATCTTTAGTTGTTATGGCTGAAAAGGCTTCTACCAGAAAAGAACAGCGGATTTTAAACTTATGGTATACAACAATGAAAATTCATTTTCAAGATATCAATAGATTGCTTACAAATGAATGTAAAGCTCAGGCATTCGTGTCTACTTTCTACTAGTAAATGTGTTTATTGTCCTTCCAACTTCGTAGAGCCTTATAAAAATGATTTAACTTTCAACCAAAGGTTTCGATTTTCAATGCCAACAATCGCGTTTGTAGCAACCGTTGGTACCGAAAAGCATTGTATGTTTGGTCACTTGGGATTAATCTTCTAATCTCTGCTCCAGTATCTGCAGAATAAATCGATAGTTTGCGGTCAGCCAAATTCATCATGCCTGATCTCACCCAATAACCCCTGCGCTACAGTGATCGACGGTAGGGAAAAACAAAACCGTTGATTGGAATTTAAAGTTTTACGCAAGGCGCAATAATGTACATGCACACAACGAAATTATGCACCCACAATCCGGCTCTTAGCAGGGAATTGAAATTTGTTGTCAGCGCGAGGACGAAAATGTTTTTCCCTTCGGAGAGGTGCTTTTGGTTCAATGTCCCTGCGCTCAGAGCCTTGTGAGAAAAATAATGTGCAATATGCAAGTCAACCCCTAACGGGTTAAAACTTGACATTTCTAACTCCTTTTCTTACACGAAGGTGCGAAGAAATTTTAGCATTTTCGGCGGTAGACTGGTCAGTCATTAATGTTGTTCAAGGAAAAAGCTTTTTTTTTCCCGTCGCATGCGTCACTGTTTTCATTATCGGGATAATTGACCAATCTCCTCTCTCCTCCCCCGGGAAGCAGGCGGCCAGGTAGACGACATGAGATGGAAGGACGTAATCTTCCGAGATTTAAAGGACATAACAGTCACCTATAAAGAGGCAGTTGGACTTGCTGGTGATCAGGAAGGCTGGCCAACCATAGCGAAAGCGCTATGTGGTCACCCCACGACTGCACAGGTGATGATGATGAATTGACCAATCAGAGCGCGTGCTTTACTGCGAACTGCGTTTACTATGTGGACAACATTTGTGGAACAAGGAAAGGTTCATGTGGCAATTTTAATCTTTACAATATAAACTTTCTTAATTTTATACAATTGATTAAAGTAATCATAGGTGATAACGGCCAAAGTCTGCCCAGCGCAAATTTAGTTAGGGACCAAGAAAGCGCTTATTCCCGAATTAAGCCGACCACGAGCTATAACTAAACTTTTTGCCAAATTAAGGCCTAGCAAAACTTCGTTTCCTTGGAATAGGCCATTTTACAGTTATTTGCTCAGCGACCTAGCGTATGAATGTCTGCGAGGCTGCAGGTGACCTTGCATTGATACAGCTCCCACTGATTTTATCATGTAAATTGTGTTGTTGTAGTGCTAATTAGTCCATATTAACATTACATTACAAAAGCATGAAGGTTTATATCAAAACAGGGCCACCGGCAGCCTCGCTTCCATTCTTAGGCCAGGTAACTTTGCTACAACTGTAAAATGGTCTATCGCGCGCTACAAAGGAGGCCACACGAGTACACAATAGACCATTTTACAGTTGTAGCTAAAATACCTGGTCCAAGAATGGAAGCGAGGCTGCCGGTGACCCTGCTTTGATACAAACTTTTGTAATGTTAATGTAGACTAATTAGAATTACAACAACACAATTTACATGAGAAAAGCCGTGAGGTCTATACAGAAACCCATACGGGTTGAAACGTGTAACGGCCCCTTGTGTGCTGGGAAACAAGCTTCTGAATATTCAATTTGCTAAGTACCATATTTGGAACAACAACAGAGAAACATTCAACCAATCAGTTCGCAATAACACCGTGACGCAATACCACCAATGTTCTCGTGCGAAATTAACTGGAGCGAGGGGTCTTAGCACTGAATATTCGGAAGCTGTGAACGCGCGTTACACGTTTCAACTCTTATGGGTTTCTGGTCTATATCAATACAAGGTCATAGGATAGGTCACTTAGCAAACAACTGTACAATAGCCTATTGCTTCGGAACAAAAATTTGCGTTCCAAAAAGCTAGATATTATACCATTTATTTGCGTCCACGAAGAACAAAAATAGATAATTCAAATAAAGACAGCGGAAAGACCGACGGAAACTTAAGTCATGCGTGATTCTTTCCTCTCGCTCGCGTTGCTCAATTACGGGCGAAGTTTTGTAAAACAGAGACCCGGTTTACACGGGATCGGACAAATTTTTGCACGAACAAAAACTTGCAAAGTTCCACCTTGCGTTCACACGGGACCGATGGAACTGAACGAATTTTTGACCGGCTGCGTGTGAAGGTTTGGGACCTAAAAAAAGCAGGTCAACTTTTTGACCACCCGAATCGTGCAAAGTTTTCCATGGTTAGCGCGGTTAAGGCCTGGAATCTAATTACGTTTTTGGTTGCTAAGCAAAAAATGTTGTAAGGTCGTTATTTGTTAAGTTACATTTCGCTCTTTTTAAAATCAAATTTGACATAAAAGAAATATACAAAAGCACGATACAGATATGAGGAGACGAGCGATAGCTGTCGGGCATCGCCATTTTAGCCGGCTTAGCCGGGCTACTGCAATACACGTTGTTGCAAATGGCCATTCAGGGTCTCCGATCTTCATTGATCGAGGCAACGTACACATTTGCATTTCTTGGTGAGCTTGTACAGCTTACAAAACAACCGGCCGTGGAAAAAGTCAGTAAACGAGAAAGAAAATATAAAAAAAGTTCAAAACGCATACGAAGGGCCATTGTTTTGCTCATTAAATGCTTTTGTCTAGTCGCATTACAGTTGAATAAGCCGTCGTAAATGTAAGGCTTCTCTAATGAAGTTTAAGCACGAGCACGCACGTTTTTGAGACGCGGACGGCAACCGGAAGTAAGCTGTTTTCCAATTTAACTTGTCTGTTCACTGCCACCTTTATCTTGATAAGTATCTTTCCTCCATTGGAGATGATTAGCTTAAAAATCTGTGAGACACCACTGTCCTGGCACACCAAATGTGTCTGAAAAACGAGCGTGCTTAATTAAGCGTGCGGCAACGAAAAAGCCAAAAAGCAGTAATATTATTGGTTAAAAGAGGAAAAAATGATCGTGCTGCACGTGCGGCACGCAAAACAACAACGTAAAATGACAAATTTCAGCTTTTGACGACAATGAGGACAAACAACAGTGAATCTCTCCTACTCTCTCTTTGTTTCAAATCCGTACATACTAATCTGGTCGTAGCATACTTAACCCATATTGCATAACATAAACAAGATGGAAACCGGCATCGTGAAACACTTATAATAGCTCAAACTAATAGTTTGAAGTGACGTTTTCCTTCACCGTAGCCGTCGCGGTTTGCCATAGCGATTGCAGTTGCTCAAACTCTCAAAAGTTCCCAGAACGGCAAAACTGGTATAATTGTGTCCGTAAAAATATTCCCAACTTAAGCCAGGCCTTCAAACTGCACGAAAAACGTGACGACCTCTGTGATCGGTTCCTGTTGTTTCCTGCCTGTTCGATAACGGCGTCACACATTCTATATCACGTGTTATTCCACAACCGATGCATCAAGAAGGCCCCCAAAGCAATGGTTGTCGTTCCCAAGACCAGTGCCATACCCGCCCTTGATGATTGTTGGGCTGACTGTGGCTTTGGTTCCACGATTAGGTCGGGCGCAGTTGTGGACACTCTGGAGTTGATCTGTTAGTAACAAGACAAACACTGGTTTGAATATTTCAGAAAGCTTTTTCATAATTTTATTAATATGTTTTAGTAGGTTTTATGTAGTTTTATGTTTTAAGCGCTGATGAAAATAGCTATATTGATGTCGGCGCTATACAAGTTTATTATTATCATCATTGTTATTATCAATTGTGAAGTAAGGATGGCATGAACATTAAAGGGGCTAGGTCACGCTATTTGAGGTAAGTTTGTTTAATTTTGCTAATTATGAGTTCTAAATAGTCTTCCATTTGCAAAATCACGGCCGCATAACAACTGAGAATGATTTTCCAGCTGTGTAAATGACATTTTGATATTGACTGATATAAATTTGAAAAAAGGTGGGCCAACGTTTTCCAAATTTACCCCAATTCAATCCATTTCAATCTTCCCCAGTGTTGTCCATCCATGTCCTTTCTTGGCTTCCCTGTGTTTTGTTAGAGTTCTTCTATAGTTTTGAACAGTTATTTTGAAATTTTAGTTAATTCTATGACCATTCGATCAGTGCTGAAATTGCCTAAAATTGCGTGACCTAGCCCCTTTAAGGCCGTCACCGGAGAGAGCATTCAAGGGCTGGTTTGCTCACTATCTTTTAGGGTTGAAGAACAAGAACACTCCAGGAAACCTCCGCTAAAACAAGAATTGAACTTCAAGGACGTTCGCGCCCATTGCTACTGCGCATTTTTTCGCGCATGTCACGCACACGTCATGCATCGCAGATCACGAAGGTAAACACGATGCTAAAGGCGCAAACATTTTCCACAAGAATATGGAATGTGAAAGCTTGTGGCATTATGGGATAGCTGTGGACCCAGGTCTTCTCGAAAATGTCACGCAATGACGTGACAGTGCGAATATACCATCGCTTTGAGAACTTCACAGCGATTTTACTCTCTTGAATGCTAGGTGATCCCTACTTTTCTTTCCGTAGATCACTTCCTTTTCTGATTTTGTCCATTTTGACAAAAAGCAAAAAATATCTGTGCGTGAGAAGTTACATATATTTCGCCTTTTATGCTCTCGTGCGACCGACTAATATGTATCGTTTTTCAAGGTCTATTTCACCTAAGAAAAAGACATCAGCTGCAAAGGTTAATTTAGTTATATTAGTTATGTTGAATTGAGTACGTTTATCTGATCTAAATCTCACTAATGTAGCTTTTTTTATTGCTGACACTTATCAGCTAAGGTTGTCTTAAAATAACGCAATCTTCTAAAAGTGCCCCACATGATCTCGGTGACCCCCCATTTTTTTTGCCTTTTTGGCAAAAGTAGATCATTACCTTTTTGCGTGGCACGTTTTAAAAAATTCTGTACGTGGGAACATTTTGGCGCGAACGTCCTTAAGGCGGCGAAATACGAGATACAAAAACCCTCAACTTGTTGCGCAACATTGTTTCGTTGCAAGTTTTGGTCAATGTTTCGCGTTTTTCACCTTGCGTGATCAACTTGACCTGCAACAAAAACATTTGTTAGGAGCCTCCTTAAACAGGGGCCCTTAGAAGTTCACACACTTCACATACGTATGTGACGTAACAAATGGCCGACCATAGGTCTCTTATGATTGGCTATTGTGAAAACACCCACTTAAGTCTCCTGCGGGGTGCTTCTAAAAATAGAAAGATAAGGGGAAAGGGTTAACGCAGAGGGTTAATATGAAAGATAGAGGCTCCTGACTTAAAATATTGAACATAATGTTTAAAATCAAAATTGTTCGATCTTTTTCCGATGGATGCGTTTGTATCCAAATTTCAAAAACGCTTGTTTTGGTTTGCAAATTTCCCGCGCGCTGCCATTTTGAATAACTGACGTGTAATGATGGTTGCTTTATTGTATTCACGCAAACGATTGAAACGATAGGGCAACCAGTAAACGTCACAATTATCAAAACTGGCCGCCCCCGGTAAATTTGAAAACCAAAACAAGCGACTTTGAAATTTGTTTGTTTCTCTAAAATTTGTATTCTGGCTAAGATAAACACGATTTTTCCAATTCTGGAATATATAAAGTCCGAGCTTTAAGTTCGCCAGTCGTGTGACCAGTTTGTTGCAAACGGCCTATCATCAATGTAAGGATAATTGTCATTGGTTGGAAAGGCTTCTAGCGGGAAATCTATCCAAAATAAATGGGGCTGCCAAACAAACACATTTCACTAATATATGGAAGCTGTACGTTCCTAGTCATGACAGCATGGGGAAGAAAGAACTCTTTAAGTTTTAGAATTTGGAGACAGTTTTAACGAGGACTATCTCCTGTCAGACATATTTCTACAAACAATTTAGCAAGGTACCCAAAAAAGATGTTGGTTTTGAAAATGGACATTTGACGGGCCTGTGAACTGGCGCAGCACTCACTTGAGAAATTTGTGTTTCGACGGAGAGGAGTTCTTCATTCAATCGTTGGGATGCCTCGCTGGCTTCTTTGCAGTATAAAGACATTCCTTCGGCTGCGGTTACATCCTAGAAAAAATGAAACAACGAGAGATTGTGAACAGGTTATGATTAAATTATTGTAGTCTGGTTTAGTTTACCATTTTGACAGCACAGCCGAATTCTGCGCTCCCGGCTCTTGGAATTTTCTTTTACAAAGGCCGACAATTTTCACCGAAGTTATTTCTCGTCCTGACAATTCACCTAAGTGAGGAGTAGCCACCACCCTCTGTTGACCTACAACTGCCGTCACAGGGACCGAGGAGTCGAAAGGGCTGGTAGGGAGCTAGATGGTTTTAGCGGAACCAGTGCAGATGATATACTGCGCAGGATAAATTCAAAGGGACAGTGCCACCGAATGCTTGTTGGTCTTGGCCAAAGTTTTCAGCCCTACCACTAAAAAAAATAGTCTCCTCGGTTCTCGCATGGCTTGAAATTGTCAGAAAAGAGGTTTAATAATTGAGAGATTTCGCATTGTGTTAACGCGAAACGGAAAACGTCAAATTGCAGGCTTCTGCTTTCTCTCTCTTTTTAGAAATTGAATGATATCTGTGGACACAGTTAATATAGTTCGACTGGTTATGAAACCGTGACAGTGACATCGCGCTTCATGTTCACCTAACCGTGACCATGCGATTGGGCCAATTCCGAGTTGCTGTTTGTCTCGGTTTCGAAGTGAGGTTTGGTGCTCAACTATTGTAAGGGAAAACGTCCTATTCTGAGAAGTTTTTTTTTTTGTCAAATTAAGTTACTTACTTTAATGCTGTCTCTTCTGAATTTTGTGCCAAAAAAATGTTTGTTTTTGTTGTTATTTCAATGTTCGGAAAAACGCAAATTTGAGGCTCGTGTTTGCCATTTGCCGTAAACAAAAAATTCTTCTATTAGAGACCTTTAGATACACGTTTACGGCTAACCGCAAACTGTGGTTTGAGGTTTGCGGTTTGGCGTTAGAAGTTGTGATAGTTCGTGCATTTAGATTCAAGTAAACAAGTACAACGCTGCAGAGGCCGCCATAATGAATTTCCTCGACGCTCAACGGTGATGTTTCAGTCAACGAAAAAAATAAAACCACTGCTCTTTTGATTCTTTAGTTCACATGAAATGAAAGATAAAAAGTTGCTTTCTATATTTGCCCCGTCAAAACGTTGGATAACGTAAATTCCACGCCATAAAGAGCTGAGGTAAATGGCTTACGGGAAAACCTACCTTCCGCCGTTGAAAACGTCAAAACGTAACAGCAAGCGCTACGTGACTTCCAACAGTTTGAGATTAGCCGTAAACGTGGATCTAACGGTTTCTAATAGAGTGCTTTCACTCAAGTGATCAGTAACCTTGTTTTTCCACCGAAAGAAAAGAAAAGAAAACTTAATAGAGCTCAATTCCCGTAGGATTAGTTGGGGACATCAACATGGCCGCCGTTCCTTTGATCAGGGACACCAACATGGCCGCTGTGACGTCACGTGAAAACACTCTATAAGTTACGTGACCTTGAAGAAACCAAGCCGACATGCGCTGCTGTGCACAAAAAAATGCAGTTATCATTTTTAAAATAAATGTCACCTGTACAAACTCCAGAGGCTCCTTGACGGTGTTTAAGTGTTTGTTTACGAAAGAGACACTGCTCCTTAAATAAGTCAAATGTCGAGACACATTTGCCAAGATTACCGTGACCTCTTCCGCACTAGAAAAGAAAAATGAGAAGAAATAGCTGTAAGTGGTTAGGAAGACCAGCGATGGAAACAGTAAACGAACACAAGGGCAAAAAAGAGAACATTTTGAGAGTAAAAACTAACTCTCTCCCATTTTGATCATACTTGTTGCGAGGCCTTAAAAATGTTTCAGGTCTATCGTCCTCCGCGAAGTATCCTCGAATATCCTTAAAGTGCAAAGCCCAGAATTCTCGATCTGCGATGGAATGCGGCCATCACTTTTCGGTATCATGTATTTTTATCACGGCTACTGAGAGATTTCTGGGGGAAAAAAACGCGGCATTATTGTTCTCCTTGCACGATCCATGATTTTGCATTAAGCACGATCATGCCCTCGTCGGGTTACTTGGTTGCAAACCAATCTGAGCCGTTGGAGTCATCAGGCCCAATCCAATTGCCCATTTCCGAGTTCATGTGTGCTTCCTCTTCAAAGCGAGTCTAAGTGCGAAGTTTTCATAACAGAAAAACTGATGGGCCAAGGCCAAATGAGACCGATCGAACCTTCTGGGTTATGGGCTTCTGATAGAGCGAGTTTCAAGCGAGTGCCGTAAAACCAAAACCAAAGTAATCACTTTGGCCAATCAAAAAGGACGGAGACAATCCGGTAAACCAATCAAAATTCGAAGTAATTACACGTAGCCAACACAACCCGCGGGAAAATGTGCACGCCCGAGCACGATTGGTTTTGGTTTCACTCCTGATTGGTTGAAAACGTGGCGCGAGAACTTTGAACCAATCACTGAGTGAAGTAAGGCAAAACCAAAGTAATTCGCTAATTCCTTTCGACACTCAATTGAAAACCGCTCTAAAACACATCACTTTGTTCATTCATTAGGGTTAAACATTAACCATCTTCGGTACCAGTCTAAGCAGGAAATAGGGCTGAACCTAATATAACGGCCTATATCTACAATAGTACCCAACAGCTCAATAGAGAAGGGATGGCACAGTGGCGAGAGCACTCTTCTCCCACAATGTGGCATGGGTTTGATTCCTAGACTTGGTTACTCCGGGGAGGGGGAGAGGGAAGGTTACTCAGGGGGGGGGGGTGCCTAATTAGAATCCCAGCGCTAAATACAGTTGACACTTAAAATAATTTAAGTCCATGATCATCATAATTATATCATTATGGTCGAGCATCCGAGATCACAGGTTCGACTCCTGTTCAGAGCACTCGGAAGTATGCCCAAATCATCGCCGACAAAGTATCCTCAAATCAATTTTCTCAAGAACTGCATCTCAGAGGCAGCTGACACAAAGATTGTACATTTTTGCAAGAAGCAGAGGGGGTCCGATTTCGTATAGAAAAGTTCGCTGCTTGTTCGTGGGCTCCCGATAAAGTCCATTGACGCGAAACTACATAGATGTTATTGAACTCAAGCCGTTCTAGCCCTTGAATTCGCGATTATCCTGCATTTTTAATTTGCTTTGAATCCATTGTTATCGTGAATTTAGAAGACTGAAAGCTTGATATGGATTATGGGAAATGGTCATATTGTTTAAAAAGTGTATATACATAGACCGAATGCATAAATGGCGGTCAAAAAAATATTCTTTTGTTTACGTGCTAATTAGACTCACTAGCCTCGCTCTCAAGCAACATTTCTTTTGTATTTTGTCCATGCAAACGAGGCTAGTAAGGCTAATTAGCACATAAACAAAAGAAATTTTTTTTGGCCGCCATTTATGCATTCGGTCTATAGGACTCGAACCGGGGAATCTTGATTAACCCGTCACCTAACCACTCGACCACCACACCGCTAGCTCCTCAGGGATAACATTTTAAACACTATTCATACCGCTCAGTATTATCACTTGCCAACAAACAACACTAAACACGACCAAAGGTCGGTTGTCAAACTTCACGACAAAGCTAAACATTTTAAAATCAAAGCTTAGGCCTAAATTATTAATCTAGCTTAGAACTAATTTCTCTCCAGCAGCGATATTCTGTAATAGACTGTAAATGTTTTTTTGAGAAAGGCGGTGCCTTGATCGTCTGTGGTAAAGCGGAAAGAAGCGGAGAGTAGAAACTCCGGGTTCAACTCCTGTCCACGGATATAATTTTTTTATTTCCTTAATTTCTCTGCAACCACAAGTCCTGGGAAACAGTGTCCGAAATTCACGATAAAAGTGAATTCAAAGCAAATTAACAATTCAGGATGATCGCGAATTCATGGGCGCGAACTTGTTGTTCGGTCCGTACCGGGAAAATATTGGTCGAGTTCCTCCGACATGACCAAATAAAAAAAAGCCTCTCTCGCATTTTTCTTTTTATGTCCGAGAAAATGGAA
>NC_090891.1:40985425-40987925 GCF_036669925.1 Montipora capricornis | reverse complement strand
GGAAAACATCGCGCGTGCAAGTCGTGATTCGTTTTGGTTTCCCTTCTCATTGGTTGATAAACTGGTGCGAGATTTTTAAACCAATCACTAAGCGTAGCAATTGCAATCACGTGACAGTCATTTGAAAAATGCTCTACAATAGGCCATTTCCGAGTTCATGTCTGCCTCCTCTTCAAAGCGAGTCTAAGTGCGAAGTTTTTTTTACGAAAATTATTTTTCATTCATATGTAAAGTAGAACTACTTATCATCACAAAAACTTCGCACTTAGACTCGCTTTGAAGAGGAGGCAGACATGAACTCGGAAATGGCCAGAACCAAAATCCTGTTCTTCACTCGTGCACCAATACGGTTCCCCAGTTTCTTTAGAAAGTAACCCAAGGTGCAGTTTACCATGAACATGAAAGGTAAAATAAAATATTCCTAATCAGGAGCCCATCTGGAGCGTGCAACTTCCAAACAGCGTCTGTGAAACGGCGTTTTCACAAGTAGGTTTATTTTTAGACTAGCCCTTTCCGCGAATTAGGTCAAAAAACAAAGGCAGTTCCGGTTCGGTGACCCTATGACGTCAGCTTAATTTCTTGTAATTGGTCATCAGGCTCCTGTGGGAGTCTCATTCGCGGGAAATTCAATCTAAAAATAAAATCGGTCTGTGAAAACGCCGTTACACGAACGCACTAGAGTTGTAGGCTCCGGGTCATGGGTTAATGTCCTAATAAATTACCTGAAATTTTGGCATCAAGTGTTTTAAATCCAAACCCATGAGGAACATCTCTAGGTTCCCATAAGTGTGAGAACTGTCCTCCAAAGAATGACCACTAATGACGAGCAAACGAAAACAAAACAAAGCAAAAAGGAAATGGTATCATATTCTATGCAGCTTCTGTAGTTGAAGATATTCTTTGATTGCATCTAACATCACGGCAGCCATGTTGTTGCAAAGAATAATAGCGAAAAAGTCTTTTGGGAATCTGAGTCTATTACTATGCAAAACTACAGTACATTTTCCTATGGTTATGCTACCAACATGGCCATTTTATTACGTGAGTGTAATCAAAGAATTAGAGACTTAAGGACGGTGCCTACTATTAGGGAGCTTAAGCAACGACAACGGCGACGGCAACGAGAACATCACGAATTTGCATATTTAGTGGCCAAAAACAATAGCTTTGCACGCCCTGCACGTACGTTTTTCACTTTTGTCCATTTCGTTGCCGTCGTCAGCAAAACAACAACGTGAAATAGACAAGTTTTTGGTTTTACGAAGAACGTCAGCACTTGGGGATAAATTTTCATTTTCTCTCCTAAAACAGAGTGCCGTTCCGACTGGTGTCATCTTTGAAGAAATACCACACCCTTGTCATATTAAAAACATTGATATAGTCACGAAAGGATAAAAATAACGCAAATTTACATTTTGAGATGACGTTCTCGTTGCCGTTGCCGTTGTCGTTGCTTAAGCTCCCTATTGTTATTGCGCATACGTTCTGCACATCTCGAGATACTCTGAATTCCTATCGATATTTTTGCGCAGTTTAAAACTATGCAGACTAAATAGATCTTAGTAAGTACTATTGGGGGTAACCGTGCATTTTTCAGAGACAATTAAGCTTCAATTTGAGAAAGAACGCCATACATGGCTTTGTATTTTAAAGCTTTTTACAAATATTGTTCATGAATTATCTTTGAAAAATGCCTGGTTACCCCCAATTTTCTTTTTCGATTTCCATAACACTTGTTAAGATCTACATTTCCCGCATAATCGTAAACCGGGGCAAAAATATCTTTGAATTAGTAGGCACCGTCCTTAAAAAACTACGACGGCGACGATGACGAAAACGTCACCTCAAAATAGAACTTTGTACTATCGTGACTCTTTCCCGATTATTCCACAACGCTCTCCTCGCACATTGTGGCCGAATTAACCTAAAAATAAAATGACACAAGCGGTTTCTGAGTACAAATCTAGGGTCAAACGTTCACACGTTGGCCGTGTTTTTCACGACAGCCGTTGTCTTGTTTATTAAACATTCCTGAAAGTGGTTTGTTTAAAGACTTCGTTAAGCGACTTAAAAATGATACGTGTTTTCGCGTTTTAAATTAAATGAGAAGAGAGCACGTGCCAATACAATTAATAAAAATAGCACGCCTGTTGTATTCCTGATTTGAATAGGGAATTTAAGAAAAGGCGACGGCTACGACCACGACATCGCCACAAAACAGTAACATCATTGGTTAAAAGAGCATAAATGATCGTGCTGCACGTGCAGCACGGATTTTAAGACGGATTCTTGCGGTACTCAGCATAACGACGACGTGAAATCACCAAATTTGAGGTTTTGACGACAACATAAGCATGCAACAGAGAATCTTTCATTCTCTGTTTTTGCTCTGAAACCGCTCGTACCAATTTATTTTTTAGGAGACTTCGCCCATATTGTAGGACGTGAACGACACTGAATAATCGCGAAAGACTTATGATAGAGCCAAGTTACATTTTGA
>NC_090891.1:40972925-40982925 GCF_036669925.1 Montipora capricornis | reverse complement strand
TACTTGTCATAGACATTAACTCGCGCATTCTTTTCCAACAAAAGCTCCACACATTGGAAAACCTGTTCCTCAGGTACTGATGTTGAAGCTGCACAGGTTGCCATCAGCACAGTGTACATTTCTGATAGAAATCAAATCAAAGAACCCAGTGATTAGTGTTAAAATTGGAGGGGGTAGATATAGGACTACGGTCATGTATTTGTCTCCACTTGCTTAAAATAATGCATAGGAAACTTGTAGTGCAACTCAAATAAAGAAAATCAAAGAAAAAGCAGAGAAAGGGCAAAATACAGAAAACTGCCCAAGCCAATGAAAGTACAGTACACAGATAATAACATACATTTAAATAACAGTACCAGACAAGAAAGAGATGTTTCAATACCAGAGAGTATAATGTTATGACAAAAAAAATTGGGTGAGGGTATGTTTTTAGTTGACGTTTTCATTAATGTCACTGTCATAGATCTTTAGTCCCTAAAATTTATTGACCAATACCTTTCTGAAAGTTGACATTTGCTCCTCTGCTTATTAGCAATTCCACAAGATCTGAGGATGCCGTGCTGGCTGCCAGCATCAGAGAGGTCCACCCAGACTTCAGGCTTACATCAGGATCAATGCCTAGTCACAAAGAAACAAATTTAACAAAATAATGTTGTCTCTTACTAATAACAGAGAGTTGTCTATTACAGGTTACATGCTAGGCATAGTCCTTGGTTTGCCCATCAGGCTAAGAAAACATACCTTTATTTTACAATAACTTCCCATTCAATTAACAAAGTCAAGAAATTAAGATTTTATAGAATATTAACCCTTTGATGCCCAAACAGGCCTAAACTGGCCAGACAATTTTACTTGTCAATGGGGAACCTCTGGAAGTCAATGGGTTTAAAACGAGTTATGTGGGTCCAAGTACACCATACTTAATTATAGATGACGAGAGGTGAACAGTACACATAACAGAACTACAACAAACATTGTAGCTGGAAGCCAATGAAAACATGCAGGAGTTACTTAGTTATCTTAAATTTAACTTACCGTACTTAGAGAGTAAATAATATTATTACTGTAACAATAATAATCTTATAGACCTCAACCCACTGACTCCTAGGACTATGACCTAATATATTTCACTCTGTCTAACGCTAGGCGATTTAACTCGTCAGCAAAAAGTGTTTCAGGAGTCAATGTTGATATTATTAATGTTCCAGAAACAAATATTAAGGCATAGGCTTTTAAGGCCTCGGCAAAGGTAAACTTGGGAATCTCACTCAAATTTCTTGTTTTTGCAAATCATGAAACAGTGGGCTGTGCAACCTTGTTCCCAGGGGTTTCCATTGTCTCTTTGTGTCATGTAAAACGAGACCCTGGGAACTACGTTGTGGGCTTATGAAGTATATTTTCGTCCAAAAAAAAAATTCAGAATAATTAATTTTAAAACAGCCAAAATCGCTTTTCTTTGTTTCCCACCATAATCTGCACACAAAAAATGTTTGATGTAAAAACTATCATGTCAATCACACATGAAAGGTTCAAGTGTCAACTGACAACCTTCACATATGATCAGCTCCCTCAGCATGTGCCCGAACGTTGATTGGCTCAGCATAATTGGCTTTCAAGTAGAGGGTGGAGTTATTCAGCAGAGTCTGTGAAATGCATGCGGAATCTCTAAGCTCGATTTTGTAGGGCTTTATTTTGATGCCAAAATTACAACTTCTCGGACTTCCTGTCCCAATGGGGTTTCAAGATATCACTTCCAAGCGAGTCTTAAGTAGTGCAAAGTTTTTGTAATGGTAATTAGTTCTACTTTACATATGAATGAAAACTAATTTTAAAACAAAAAAAACTTCGCAATTTGACTCACTTTGAAGAGGAGGAAGACAAGAATTCGGAAATGGTATATTATACTTGGCATATATTTTAAAGTCTGCATTAGACCGTACAGTTTAGTACATGTCCATTCTATTTTTTCTTTATGTCACAAATTAGAAAGAAAAGTAACATCTCAAAAAGTAATATAAGTTGTCATAGGAAGGATTTTCATAGCATCTACCCTTACCATCATCCAAATATTTTTTAACAGCATCAATGTTTTCTTTTTGAATTGCTACTCGTAAATCATCCACAGCAAGTGATAATGCTGCTTTTCTTGCATCTTCCTGCTTAGATTTGTTGCTTGGAGGAACATTAGCCCTGTTAAATAAATGAATGACAAAATGGACACTTCCACAAGACATATATTTCAAGGAAAGTTAGCAAGCTATACTGGTACTTATAGTTACTGGGGTATAATTAATGAAACTAACCCTTATCTAACCCATATCCCACTTTCAGCTTAATTCACTTTTCATTTTCTTTGGCACCATATCATGATAGCTGACATTCAGGGTTGGGAATAAACCAATAAACCATGCGAAGAATTTTTCTCAAGTCTGTCAAGTTTTTTTCTACCTTCCTACAGTAACTCCTTAGCCAATAGACCTCTTTGTTAATGGTAGCCCAGTGCTGGAAATAACAGTCGGTCATTGGACAATGTCCGACCAAATTTTGAAAATTTTGAAAATGTTCCGGCCAGTGACAAAACAATTGTCCGGAAAGCTACAGTCGCACTTGAGAACAAAATATGTGAAGAAAACATCACACCATGCTGTAAGCGTCGCGCAATTTCCTGCGAAACCGCCTTTACTCGCTGTTTCCATCCACAAACCGCGACACGAGGGATCTCAAAATGTTCTCGGCTGACGAAGATGTACGGCGCAAAGATGTTTGAGATGATCCCGGCATTGAGCCGTCTTCGCTGAACTGAAAGGATTCTTGCAACGAGTCAGAACTCGTGGTAGAAGGAGATGGGCTGGGAGTTCCTCGATCGTTGAATATGTAAGGGATAGGCATCGGACAGATCCATCCTGGTGGATATTGAGGAAATTGTTGCCCCATTTCATACATATAATATTGGTCGCCCGAGCCTGGATTCATGTTGTTGCCAAATGAGAACGTTGTCAATTTTACCACGAAGTCTATAGCATAGAGATTCCGCTACATATCACCTGTCAAATCATTTCCGAATCAAGACACCCTCACCATTGTTGTCCAAGATTTGTTTCAGTTCGGCCTGCTCCAGAGGTAGTCGACGGCATCTTTGAAGTTTGTCCGTCTGCGACCAAATTTTGCCTTCGGTGGACAAACCAGTCGCACTTGGTTCTTCATTGTGATGACAGATTTTTGACATAAGTAAACAGTTTTGTCCTCTAGTGCGACTTGGCCCTAAGTGCAAGGTAACTTCATTCATTCAGAAATTGATTTTACCAAACGAGTTGATAAAGGTCGAATAACCACCGTGAAAGATTTAGCTTTCCATATCTTTCACCCTTGGTTATTCGACCTGTATCAACTCCTTTGATAAAATCAATTTCTGTTTCAATCTCCCACCGGCACATTACCACAGTTTCTTTAGAAACTAAAATTTGTTAACTTCATTCATTCATTTCATTCAAATAATGAATTTACACTCCCAAGGAAATCTTGGCGGTACAGTTTTTTTTGGTACATGTATTGATCAAGACCATGCATACATGTACCTTCTCGTTGATTTTCCTCTATTGCTGGAGGATGGCGGGGGTTTTGGGAATCCCCCTCTTCCTCTTCCCCTCGGTTGAATCTGCCCTCTTCCAGGGCCACAGACACCGGATGTTTGACGTGAAGACGAGATGCCATCACTTGTCTTATTTGCTTTATTTTGTGCTTTTCTGCCATCAATTGGAGACGACGTGGACGGCACTGATATTTTTGGTGTAGTGCTACGCTCAAAGTCCTCATTGTACACCTCGTCCAACTCTGCGCCTGCAGGCATCGCGGTGAAAGTCTCCGGTGGAGAAACAGATTTGTTCGCGTTGATACCATTGTTCACAGTATCACGATCGGTCTTTACGCTGTAATTACTGCCCAAATAAAACCCATCATCGTCTGAGTCCGAGTCTTCATCCCCAGCTGGGCGGAAAGACATGTTTCAAATTATATTGTTCAGTTATAAACAGCGATATGAAAACTTGCTTCAAAAAAATTACAGTGAAGTTGTATTAACCGCCATCTTTGAAACATGTGGCGTTTTACCGCTGTCCTACTCGTCTCGCAGGTCGCCTCCCAGTATGGCGGTGGTCAGGGGAAGGGTCGGTTGTCTTGTAGCCGGTGGTGCTAGTGGTTTAGGACTGGCCACAGTTCACAGACTTGTAAAGAATGGCTGCAGAGTTGTTATTGCCGACCTGCCATCAAGCGAAGGAGAAAGGGTGGCGCGTGATCTCGGGGAGAACTGTACTTTTGTTCCAACTAATGTAAGTACTAACACGGAAGGGGTGAGAAGGGCATATGAAACCGAAAATTTGGGCAACTGGACCAGGGTCAGCGTAAACTTTTATTTGACGTTTTCAACTTTTTGATGAAAGTTCCTTCTACTTATATTGAGTTCTTCCAATGTAAAGCTTTGCCGAATACTGTATCAGCGATGAACAGCATTTGGGTGTAGAAACTCCTTGGTTAATTTAGCGTTAATCGGCTTCTGAACAACCGGGCCCTAGTGTTATAATGCAATACTTTTTTGGGGGTGAAGGGGGGGGGGGAAGGGGAGTGGGTATTTACATAAAAACAATACAAGTTATTTACTCTGAGGACTGTATTGTGCTTCAGTGAACTGAATATTCCTTTTTTTTTTAATGCAAATACTCCCCCAAAATGACAAGGAAGGTTACGTTTCGCAAACGTTGGCTGTGTAGCACTTAATATTTCAACAGAAAGTGCTGTTTTCTACCCATGAAAACCATGTGAGCATTAGCTCTATTAATGGAAGTGGGCCCACACAAGGACAGAGAAAAACTCTGACCAGGGTGGGAATTGAACCCACGACCTTCGGGTTAGATCACCGCTGCTCTACCAACTGAGCAACAAGGTCAGACGGGTGCAAGTCATGGGAATTGAAGATGTCAAATTCATGGCAATGAATGTGTACTTATAAGTACAAGGTACATTACGTTTCTGCAAACACTGGCCATCTCGGTCCTTGTGTGGGCCCATTTCCATTAGTAAGGCTAACACTCACATGGTTTACATGGGTAGAAAGCAGCACTTCAAATTACCCTACAATAGTTAATTCTACCCCAAAATGAACTGTATTATCATGAGTAGGAGGCAGTGTGGCCCAGTGGTTAGGGCGCTTGCCTTGAGATCCTGGAATCCGGGGTTCGAGATACATTTCTAACCACTGGTTGAATTTGTTCCTGGTAGTCCCTGGTTCAACTTCTCAGCTGCACTAATTTGTAAATAGCCGATTGGTTTGCCTCCGGCCAGTTGGGATTCTTAACAGTTGTTGTTGAATGTTCTGTTCTGTTCTGTCATGATTGTGTTTCATTGGCCCTGAAAAGCCCCTATGGGGGGTGGTCAATTAAGTATGTATGCATCAGTAATGAAAGGGGATGGAGAAGCATTACCATTATCAATGCGTGACTGGTAACAGACTTGCGCCAGTGCTGTTGCACTCTCATAGAAAAAAACCGAGATTCTTAGAAGGCAGCTGCTTGCAGGCTAATGGCAGATTACTACTTAACCCCAGCACAGTTGGCGATAATAATAATTATTACATTTTGTAATGTCTCTTAAGGTGGTATCAGAAAGTGATGTGAAGCAGGCCATCAAGGCAGTGGTGGAGAAATGTGGTCCTTTGCGGGCAGTCGTGAACACTGCAGGGATTGTGAGAATTGCAGAAACTTTGTCCCATGCAAGTGAAGCTCATCCTCTTTCACTCTTTGAGGAAATCATTAAGGTAAATGATTAGTGGGTTATATTTAAAAAGGCTACAGGTGCTGGTAGTCTGTACTAGGACCAATTTCTGGCAAAAAGGTCACTAACAGATGCCATTTTTGGGTAATCTAAAGTTGATCTCGTAAATTCCAATCTTTTTTAGAAAGCGGGCCCTTCCCAAATTGCTACACAATGCCGAGGGAGGCAGTGGGGCCCAGTGGGTAGGGCAGTTGCACTGATATCTGGAGACTGGCTCTGATCACTAGTTGAATTTGATCCTGGTAGTCCCACCTTGGTTCAACTTCTCGGCTGCACTTGTAAATAGCCAACTGGGTTCTCTCTGGCCATTTGGGATCTTACAGTTGTTCTTATGTAAAAGCCCCTAGGGGGGAGTGGTCAAGTAAGTATGGACAGGGGCAGATCCAGGATTTTTCTTAGGAGGGGGTACACCACAGTGACTAAGGAATGGCGTAGCTGACTGGTGGCATTTTTTTTGCAGAATACCAGTTGTGTTAGAAAGCTGCAGGTCATCTCAAGGAATGGGGGGTGGCACCCCCTGCACCCTCCCTCTAGATCCGCCCCTGATGGATATATGTAAGGGGAAGAAAGAAAACCTCTCCATTGGGTGACAAACCAGGATTGAGTAAAAAGGCGTGCAGCTCGACTGCCATAGAAGGGACTAGCTGGACTGCTATGAGTCTAAAATTAAACACGAAAAATAGGGGGGTACCCCCTGCACCCTCCCTCAAGATCCGCCTCTGATGGATATATGTAAGGGGAAGAAAAAAAGCCTCTCTATTGGGTGACAAACCAGGATTGAGTAAAAAAGCGCGCAGCTCGACTGCCATAGAAGGGACTAGCTGGACTGCTATCAGTCTAAAATTAAACACGAAAAATAGGGGGGTACCCCCTGCACCCTCCCTCAAGATCCGCCTCTGATGGATATATGTAAGGGGAAGAAAAAAAGCCTCTCTATTGGGTGACAAACCAGGATTGAGTAAAAAAGCGCGCAGCTCGACTGCCATAGAAGGGACTAGCTGGACTGCTATCAGTCTAAAATTAAACACGAAAAATAAATGAAGAAATAGACCTAAAAGAGAAGAAATAGACCTTATAAGAAGCCGATCGCTCAAACTAGGTACCAGTTGTCCGCTACTACAGTGGTCGTGAGCTCCACCCGACAGTACTTAAGGAGGCTCGAAATAGTTTCTCCTTTTTTCAAACAAATAAACATATTCTGTCCTTAGATACAGTTAGGGCAATCATATCAAGACGAAACTTGGCCAGGGTATTAAGTACCTATCGTAGATTTCTCACATTATGTTTTCCTCCAAAATAATGTTACCATGTCAACGATATTAGGCATTTCTTTGAGCCTTAAAATCAACATATGTGGTCCTTTTTGAAGAAACGGGACGGTGAAATTTTCCCATTCATCGTTACCAGATAATGTTAGAAATACTCTCTAAAATATTTAAAATTCAACAAAATCTGTAGGTCAGTTTTTCAGAAAAATAAGTTTTTTTGAATTGTGTCTCTAATTTTTTTTTTCACCTACAGAATTTTTTTAAATTTGAAAGACAAACGGTTTAAATTAATCTAAGCTAACATGCAAAAAATAAAAAAAATTCACCGTCCAGAAGCAGAGATATAAACGAGTAAAGTTGCAAAATCAGGAAAAATTAGGGGGTTACAAGATCAGCATTTACGCATGCGTCACCCGCTCATTCGAGTCCGCGCGCGAGTGGAGCTACAGGTCAACACAAACGGATTTAAGTAACTATTAAACCGTTTAAGTAGAATTTTCGTAGTTTTCGTGAATAGGAGATCTCTATTTATATGCCATGTATATAGGAATTGGAGAAAGGTAAGCGAAACTAGCGGTATTTGTTTATTTCTGGTGACCCATTTAAATCATAAGCTGACGCAAGCAGCTTACGAATTGCGTGTGTGGCTTACGCGCGCGCGCTCAGCTGAAAACCCTTTCGAGCCTCCTTAAGGCCCAAGCAAAATTTGCTGTACCCTAAATGAGAGGCCAAAGGTTACGATGCACTCGGTTTGTAAGACGTGCGTCTTTTTGCAGGTCAATCTTATGGGAACGTTTAATGTGGCCCGCTTGGCAGCTCAACAGATGGCGACAAATGACCAGGACGAGGGAGGGGAGAGAGGGGTGATCATCAACACCTCAAGTGTCCATGGTTATGATGGCCAGGCAGGAAAAGTTGCTTATTCAACGACCAAAGGCGGGATAAATGCCATGACTCTTCCAATGGCTCGGGACTTAGCGCAGTATGGCATTAGAGTTAATGCAATTGCACCAGGTCAGTATAGTAGGTGTTTTAGAGAGAATTTCAATCGAGTTTCGTAAAACCAAAACCAGAGTAGTTACTTTGGCCAATCAAAGAGGACGAAGACAATCGAGTAAACCCATCAAAACTAGAAGTAATTACACGTAGCCGGCATAAAGCGCAGGAAAATGTGCACGCGCGAGCCAAGATTGGTTTCGGTTTCACTTCTGATTGGTTGAAGTAATGCAAAATTATTATTTTGTTATCGTTGGGAAATTGTTTTTGTGGGACTGCAGAAGAAGCCAAATTAATCCAGAAATTACTGGGTTTAAGAACAAAATTGTTCTCAAGTGCGAAATAGAAAGGAAAATTAAAAACACGAAAGACTATTTTAAAAAGAAATGGGTGCTCATACCAACTCGATAAGCCTACTCGCCTGTTGTTTTACTGTTTGTTGTTGTTGTTGTGTCTGTTTGTCTCTCTCTTTCTAGTTATTTATAATGTAAGGCGTTTTATCCTAACATAAAAATCCACCCTTGGAGGTCAACCACGATTTAGGAGCATGTGGGAAAGATACTGCAGAGGTGTCAATTGCATTGTATATATGGTGGACGCTGCTGATCATGATAAACTAGAAGCTTCAAGAAACGAGCTCCATGGACTGTTAGAGAAACCTCAGTTAGCTGGCATTCCAGTATTAGTTCTTGGAAACAAGAAGGATCTGCCAAACACGTTAGATGAAAAAGAACTAGTGGAGAGATTGAATCTGTAATTTATAATTTAAAAAAAAAAAAAAAACGTGACATTCTGATAGTTCGGTCCGTCCGGTATAAACCTGGTAAAGAAACAGTACACTTGGGAGACGGCGTCTGTCCTCCCTTCGTCAAAAAAGGCCTGAGAACGAAAATCTACACAGAATTTTAAGATCAAAGAAAACCCAAAGTGCATAAAAAATAAAATTTATCGTCCCCTATGTATTTTATCCGGGCTTTAATTACCATTCCGATTTAGTGAAATTAATTTGTGTTTGGTTCATTAAAGAGTGATATGCTTCGGAAAAAATAAAAAAAAAAGCAGGCAGTCAAGCCGAAAAATAAGAGAACACTAACGTTAAAATATTGTTTGAAGCGCCATAGCTTTCAATCGTGGATTACTTTACTTACTCGATCTCTTGGATTCATTGTACTTAAAACCGTTTTTGCAGCCGCCTTAGCCACGTCAATCCGGTCCCCGTCACTCATTGATCCACTTGTGTCAATAACAAGAACCACGTCTTTTGGTTCGGGTGTGGCTGTTTCTACATAAAATGGTCTGAAACGAGGATCATAAGATCTGCAGTCTGCCGTATCTTCAAACGCTGGAAAATTCGCTAGCGTACCTTCCTCAGATGCAAAGTATTGCCACTTGATAACAGGATATTGCGAAGGAGCGCTCTCTGAAACCTTAACGCATAAACTTGCAAAGTCAACTTTATTACGAAACCTTGAATCGTACTCGAGGCGTTTCGGTGAGTTTGCTATCTGACAGCATTCTGCTGGGGTCGTTGTTAGAGATGTTGTCTGCTAGATTAGGGATGAGTACACTGCCGTCAACTGCAGTCCCTCTAAACTGTAACTTGTCAAAGTGCTCCTGAAATGGTAGATTAAAGTTGTTTCTGTAAAAATTTCAAAGAAAAAATAAATAAATAAATAAAAATAAAAATAAGCAATTCGCTAATTACTTTGGACACTTACTTACCGCTCAAATTGGCTTTATATTTTGGACGTTCACGAGACTCCTATAGCTCAGTGGTGGAGCAGAACGTCAGAACGTCATGACTTCGACTCCCGAACTTTTTTCGGAGTATCCCCGACTTATCATCCAAAAAAATCATCTCTTCATTCGAAAAACAACCGTAATTAGTTTACCGGGGTCGACATGTGACACCT
>NC_090891.1:40965425-40967925 GCF_036669925.1 Montipora capricornis | reverse complement strand
CCAACAGATGTGAGTATGACATGCATATGCTCTCGCATGCAAAGCCTTGTAAAAAATTTTCTTTTTTACCAAAGGTCTTTTATTTTACTCCTATGAGTAGCCTTTTTTGCCCTCCTCGCATATGATTAGGGGCTTTTAGAAATCGTTTAGTATCTTTTAGCCACGATACCAAATCATTCCCGGCAGTGCTTTTCCACTGGTAAAGGGTAAAGGGTGAGAGTTAGTATTTAAAAAATTCAGGATTTTAATTTCTTTGGTTTTCAACAACCTAGTGACGCGTGACTTAAGAATAACTACAAGCGATATTACCTTGGTGCTCTCATTTTGTCTTCCTCTTTCAAGTTCCTTGAAAGTATAACAAAACTCACATGTAGTACAATTGTACCCACTGGGAGGTGACAACAATTTACTTACATTTACTACGATTCAGTAATCTGAGGAACAATGCAAGTTATGAAGTAAAGACAAAGTGGTTTTGTTTGAGTGTCATATAAGTACTGAACAATACGCAATTTATAAGGTGACTCTGAACTCACGAAGCAAATTAATTAATTCATCACGCAACGAACCATTTTCATTGCACACAAGCACAAAATTTCTGCATGCAATCACGACCAAGTTATAGCTGTACTAATCCAAGTTAATTCTAAATTCACCTGTTGGTCTCTTTTTTGAAAGCGAGTCCTCTTGTAAATCCACTGAAACAGTAATTGCTTGTGGAATGAGCATTTTTATCCAAATGAAACTCATTTCATTTGAAGATTTGTTTTGAAGCGAAGCAAAACAACAAGTCGAAATGGGCTTTTGCAACGAACATGGTAATTAGCAATGTGTTTGTTACTCAAGTTACATCTTGTTGGCTGGGGATACTACTTGGTTTGCTGACCACCCAGAATACTGCATATTGTTGACTTTTTCTTGCATTCTTACTTCAATCTCATTCCTTTAGTTTGCCAAACAAGATCGGATAGAATTGTTTCAATTAAATTTTCTTTTTTCCTTTGTTCGCATGGTCACCATGGATAGCTTGCTCTCGCTAGGTTGGATTTTTTGTCTTGACTATTAAATTGTATCCAATCCGTGACCAATTTCATTGATCAACATCATATGGGCGGAATGAAAGCAACAAGGTAATATTACTCATCGTAATTCTTACGACGCCGGTCAGGTTGTTGAAAATTGAACAAATTAAATTAAGATGCTGAAATTTAAATTTATCTAGTTACAAATCCAACATGACAACCATTAGGTAGAAATCTCTATCCTTTACCCCTTACCCCTAACCGTTACCCTTTACCCTTTACCCGTTACCCTTTAACCTTTACCTGTTACCCTTTAACCATGGAAAAGCACTGCAGAATCATTCCTGGAGGGTGTCGCGTGGTTAGGTTTTTCATTTCAAGACTTGGGAGGGTATCAAAAAATAACTGTGGCAAAACTACAAGACACAATTTTTTTAAATTGTCCACTAGATGAGTGCGAGGATCATTTATGGCTTACTACAGTTTTCCCGAAGAAAAATATCAAGATTTTGAAATCTGTGAAATTAAAGCAACAGGATGTCTCTTCTAAAGTGTTAGTCATTGCAATAGGCAATATTCGCACCGTGGCCATATTGGCCATAGACAATAGATTTCCTATCCTGAGCCTCAAGTTGAAATGATTGGGAATGAGTTTGAGTGGGACCATTTACAAGAATTTTCAATCCCTCGGAACTCAACATGGCCGCCGTGTGATTATTAGGCCCATCGATGAACAAAGTGGAAGTGTCCGATCTTGGGAGATCTAACCAGCAAATAGTTTGTAGATTTAAAACAACATAATAATGCAAGGCTGGTTTTAAAATTTTGATCTTTTTCTTTGGAAAATTGTAGTAAGCCACAGTTCTTAGAGGCCCACCTTCAACCAAGAGGCATTGAGTGCCTCAAAATAATTTTCATGCGTGAAAATCCAGCCAAAGCTGAGATTCATCCAATCAGATTGCTACGATAAGCAGTGCAAATTTCCATAACAAAACTAAAAGGTCAAAAAGCCTGTCGGTTGACGGTGGACCTTTAAGTTTCACTTTTAGGAGGAGTAGACATGGATGTTATTAACCCTTTCACCACTCAATTAGCCCCCTCTGGCAAATGAAACTGTCTGGTTTTAGACAGAGTAGAATAATCTTTAAGTGTCACTCACAATCTCGAACCGAGAGCTCGTCTCTTGACTGAGGGAGAGAAGAGCTCTGGGGAACCCTGAAACAAAGTGTCTTCTCATTGGTTTTAGTGAATAACGATCAAAAGCGTCTCTAATTGGGGCATTCATGTTAGTGCAAGGAGTGAGCAGGCACTGGAAGACTCAAGTAGCCAATTTTTGGCTGTAAGAACCCTACAGCACATGTTCTCCTGCATAGAGTTTCCCAGAGCCTTGGGTCGATCCAAGGCTCTGGTGATGAGAATGGTTTCACTCATAAGAAGCAAAAGATTAAACTTGTTATCAATTGTTTATGTATTTATTA
>NC_090891.1:40937925-40960425 GCF_036669925.1 Montipora capricornis | reverse complement strand
TAAGTAACGCAAGTGTCATCGATTCTGGACAGAAAGAAGGATATTTATATCAAGAAAGAGGCGCACCATTTTGGGAAAAAATATATTTAAAATATGCGTCAAGCTAAGAGACAAAAAAATAGGGCCGTTTATACGAGAGAAAATAGGCCGCGGCTAACTGTGGCCGCGGCTTACGTAAGCCGCGAACACCCCGTATAAATGGTACAAAATCTACGTTCACGGCTTTCTCAAGCCGCGGCTTATCCTGGCCGGGGAGTTTATACTCGTATAAATAGTTCCTTTCGCGGCTTACGTAAGCCGCCGCTTATTTTCTCTCGTATAAACGGCCCTAATTTTCAGTTTGATTCTGGGTACTTATCTCCATCAAACCCGTAGAGTAAGAATTCTCTCAGTTTATATCAGGTACGTGATTACTCTATTTTTGCAAAGTTTGAAATTTTCGTCAAGCGGCGATTTTAAAACGTCAAATCTCATTAAAGGAAAAACAAGGCTACATTGACCATGATTATCACATGTTTTTTGTGTGATTATGACTCCATGTTCTTCTTATCGTAAATGCCTAACCAACCACCCTAGCGATTCTACTTTTCTCAAATTTCTTCTTCTTGTTTTTTTTTTCCCGGAAAAAAACGGACGCATATACTTTGGGCCACTTTCTATACATCCACTGGGTACAAAAAGATCATGTGTACTGGAGATCGTCAATTCACCACTTGAAGAACATACAATTATAAGACCAGCTTCTGCCCAAAACAATATTTTTCTTTGTTTGTAAGAGTCCAACATTAAAAAACTCATTATTTAGTTTGGTATACGGCTTGGAGAGCAAACCCTTTATTGACCTTGGTGCATACTGTATGTTACTGCAAAAATTTGCGGGAAGTGACGCATTTCGTGTACAATTATTTAGAAGCCTTCGTCTGCACGCAGTCTCTGCGCCTTTAGCACGTGGAAATTCAAAGCGACGCGTTTTTCTGTGTTCGCACGTGCTTGGTGATAAGTGAGTTGATAAGAGTTAATTGTAACCACATGAGGAACTGGTGATTTCTTTTGTCTTTTGTGATGAAGTGTGAGTTGACCTGAAAGCGTTAAAACTTCCCGAAATTATCCTTTTGTCATAAAGCGCTTGTTTAAAAAGTAAGCGGATAAATATTGAGGCGCGGTCGAGGTGCACGTAATAATTCTTAATTTCAAAGAAAAGGGAGTTTAAGAAACACCAACTACAACGCCATGAAACAATAGTATCATCGGTCAAGAGAGAAGAAAAAACCGTGCTGCGAGTCCGGCACGAGTTTTTAGCACATTTTTTAGTGCTCTGCGTAACAACAACGTGAAATCACCAAATTTGAGATTTTGACGACAACCTTTAATTAATAGCATGCAACAAAAAAACCTTTCATTATCTATTTTTACTCTGTAACCGCTTGTACACACTTTATTTTTGGGATACTTCGCCAACAGTGTTTACGACGTAAATGAGGAAGAAAAATCGTGAAAGACTTACGAACGTGAAAAGTTATATTCAGTATTGACGGTCTTTGAGGTGACGTTTTCGTCGACATATATAGCTAGCCATCGTACATATCCATCCTTTATCCCGTCAGAGCATAGGCAGCCCAAGCTCGCGTCACTACAGACAGCCGTTGAGAATTTAAACGCGTTATAAGACTTTGTATGGGAAATAAAATACAGTCGATTATGAAGCCTAAAAAATGCTCAATTTAACGTTCAATCAATAAAATGAATCAAAATGACTCACCTCTGGGGTATTCTTGTGCCTTTTGGAGTTTATTTTACAGTTTCGGAAAGTCCGTGTTTTAAAAACTGTAAAATACCGGTAAACTCCAAAAGGCACAAGAATACCCCAGAGGTGAGTCATTTTGATTCATTTTATTGATTGAACGTTAAATTGAGCATTTTTTAGGCTTCATAATCGACTACATTTTATTTCCCATACTAAGTCTTATAACGCGTTTAAATTCTCAACGGCTGTCTAAAGTGACGCGAGCTTCGGCTGCCTATGGTCAGAGAAGTCGTAGATATGCTAAGTTCGATTCACACCGAAAGGGCTGATAATTATTTATCCTACTGAAGTTTCAAGGAATTCGTATTTTAGAACTAAAGCCCTAAAACAAGCCTTGCGATAGACCAGACTGAGTTAATTTTGAAAGATTCAAGTTGCGTTGCCGCGAAAATTTAAAGAGAATCGAAATTACGACGATAAACGTAATTTTTCTAGTTACGGGTGTTCTTTTATTAACGTTCAAACTACAATCGTCTTCTTGACCACCGTCTTTCCATTTTCAGCCACTTGCCGTAATATTTTGCCATTGAATTCGACATTGCGCCACTGTGGAATTACAAAAGACTTGTTCCAAATCTTAAACAATAGAACTCTCTTTACAAAAACAAGACCTAATGGCTTTCTTAGTCACGTGTTTTGAGCGTTCGCAAGTCACGCGCAGCCGGATGTATTTGGTTGTTTTTCAGCCGATAATATATTTCGTTCTTTGTGCGTTGTATGTGTGAAATGCATGTTAAGGCTGTACTAATTATCACAGCAAAGTTGATACGATGAATTAAAGAAAAGTGAAGCAAGCAGTTTTTAGTTCGAAGGCAGACACTTAAGGGCTCAGCTTGAGATTACAGTTTACACATGTGTCCCTGTTAACCATGACAACTTTTCTTAATAAAATAAACTGATTTTCCCTTACTTCGCTAACTCGTGCGAAAAATCTTCTTGAGAATCAAGTGGAAAATTTCAAATAAACTGTTGCCGCGAGCAAACTATAAAAAATTTTTGGCGATATCTTTAAGCCGAGGAGAGACCTTGAAAACATCTTCGGAATACGCAAAAAAATGAGACGTTAAACAGTCTCGGTTTTGTAGGATGTATCGCAAATAAACAAAGTGCAGCTTTTTTTTTTTTGGATGTCCGGTTATTTAAATATATCTTACAGAATCAAGACGTCAGCGATAATTGCCTCCTCAATTAAATGGCGAGAGGCAGCAAAAATTGGAGTGACGCGCGTACGATATATAGAGGATATTACACGGTGGCGAGAAGATATGAATTTTATGTTCGAGTCTTGCCACGAGATTGTTCTTGTCACTCGCAAAGGTGATCACAAATGTCGCCGTTATGTAAATGCCGCGCCACTCGGGTCCCGGATGAAGTGGCGTATGGAATCTACGAGTGGTTTAGTTCCCAGTAAAACACTCTTCTCCATATAATAAAAAATATTTTAAAGAGGTCGGCCAAGAACTTCGCAAACTGAAAAGACCTCACGCACAGTTATTGAGTCTCCTGCTGATTGAATGAACCCACATAACCACGCGGCAAGTATACGTGAGACGAATAGTAATCAGGGGCTGATCTGGGATAAATGATGACCGGTTTCCAAAACAACGGAAAACGTTTCTAGGAGGGGGGGGGGGGGCAACCGGAAGTGAGCTGTTTTCTCTTTTAACTTGTCTTCACCACATTTACATTGCTAAGCACCTTTTCTCTATAAGAGATGATTCGTATAAAAATCTGAGAGACACCACTGTCCTGGCAGGCGAAATGTTCTCTTCCGGTTGCCGTCCGCGTCTCAAAAACGCCCGTGCTTAAGCTCCCTACTCACTCTCCGAAGTCCCCTTTCCCGTGTATCTGACCAATTTCCGTAAAACGATGGAAAGGCTGGTATGGATCTGCCCCTGTGTGTTTTAATTGTTTTAATAGGTAGGGATAAATCCCCCATCATTATTCGATGAATATATTGAAAATGTAAATCTTTTGAATTCACGCAGTGTGTCAACAAATTAGAGGTAGCTTCCTGTTCCCATTGTATTTTTCCTGGGATAAAATCTTTTCCGTTTGGTCGTTCTAAGTAATTAAGTATCATTATTTACCCTCGGATTTTTAGAGCAGCTAGTAGCTGAGCCAAGCACTGAACTTGCCGGAGGCAAACCAGTTGGCTATTTACAACTTAGGTCTCAAGTCTCGCGTTTCATTGGGTGGTTCTGTCCAAAGGTCGATCCTTCACCACGCGTTTTTTCGGGGGTGTGGAGAAGGCGTGAAAAGGGCACAAGAAGGAATACTTATGTGTCACGCAAGCATAAAGAAGGTCTTTTCCTGTTTAGAGTTCAATTTTATTTAATTAACCATGCCCTCGCTTGTAGTCCAAAACGTTTCATTATTTTATTTTCTACAGGGATTTTAAAGTTTAACAAGAAATCTGCATCAAAGGCAACGAAAATCGAAGCTAAAAACGCAATAATCATTGGTAGAAATGTTCCTTGCATGAGCTCGCAGGGGTCGTGAAAATTCTCGTTTTTCTCGTCAGCGTTTTAACACAGTGTGGAAGCACCTTAGATAAGAAATCACTACCGTCTGTTTTTGAAAGCACCTCGCTTTGTTGTCTTCGTAGGCATTCGACTATAAGAGTAATCTTTCAACATGAAATCACCCACTTAGTGATTATTGAAACTAACAATCAAAAGCAGTTATTCGTGGTTCATATTCCGTGTATCTCACTCCTACCAAAAATAAAACCTGATCCGGAAGTCTGATGCATCCATATTTCACGCTTAAGTGTCCGTAACAAAAAAAAACATTACGAGGTTTGGTTCGTAAAGCGAAGCAACAACAAGCAAGTAAAGCTATGATCCTCGCAGTTATGAACGCATTCTTAGCAATTGCGTAGGGAAGCCTGAAAAATTCAGGACTTCAACGGGGTTTGAAGCCGTGCCTCGCGACAGTCGCGATACCGGTACGACGCTCCAAGACCTCCAACCACCTGAGCTATGGAGCCACTGAAGAGCGGATCGTGATAAATGAATCAGTGAACGAAATGATATATGAATGAATCATATATTGAACCGCGGAATAGTGGATATTGGCATGCTAAAGCAAAAACTTCACGGTGCAACGGGACATTTTGACGTCGAAACGACTGTATTTTAAAGTTTTGCTGCAAATTTTAGATAGTTTTCATGTTCTTAAAAGCGTACTATTTTATACTTCCGTCGTCGAAAAGACGTTGGCCCCAATTCGAGTGCTCAGTGAAAATCCCTCTATAAATTGAAGATATCTTTAAGAACAATTTCCTTTTAAACCTTTATCTTTTCTTCTCTTACAATTGCAATGCTCTGTTTCGAAGACTACTTCTTCAAAGAAGAGAGATCAGTTTGAAATAGCTTTGGATCGGGGCCAGTTTTGTGAGCGGCGATGTTGGATGTCAGCTCACTGTTGAACAAACTCACCTCATATATTGTCGCTTTTCTTTGGTCGTCTAATGATCAAAGCAAATCAGAAAAGCAGCTTAAGTCGCAAAGTAACATACGTCAAGGGGCCAGCGTTGTGCTGAATCAATTTGCGGGGAGTAAAAGTTTCAAAAGTGGGTGTCACTTGCTTGTTCGTTTGTGAACAATTTTGATTTTCTCAAGTACCGACATTTCAGGTTAATCCTTTGTCAGATATGATCTTTATTTCTTGTCCACTTTTATGTTATTGCGCATTTCATAAGTCGACAAATTTAAGGAATGATTTACCCAGCCAAACAAAATTTATCAATCTATGAACATATGGAAAATTCTGACATTTGCAGGTAGGCCTTTATACGACACAAGTTCGTCCATACGATATCTAAGCAAGGATTCATTTACTCAGATAAATCCATTCAAGAACGATGTTTTTGTTCCTCCATAAAAGGGCAATTGGCTCTCGAGTTTATTTTCTTTCTTCCATAGAAGGCTATAGGAGAGTGGGAGGACAACCTCTTCAATGACGTATCTTATTTCCGGAAAACCAATCGCCTCCTTGTTGACGTATTTCTCTATTTTTCAACACCACGTGGTCACCCTTGGCCAATGAGAACCGAGCGTTCCAAACCAATATGGAAGACTGACCTTTAAGGATGAAATTCGCGAAGGAAGAGAGAGCATAGCGTTTCTTCGATCCGTTGGTGACGAAACCTCAGCTTTCTCTATTCTTTCAAACAAGGCTTTCAAATGAGTGAATCTGGAATAGATCTCGACTTTGATCTTCTTAGTCCAGACGGCTACGATTCGCAAGACGAAGGAGATATATTTTACACGTTGAAGTCAAGGTCTTTGGATCGACCGAGGTAAGTTGAGTTTGGATAGGATAAACATGCAATTCAGTGGTTTCCTTTCCAGAAATAATCTCTCTTTTGGGGGAGGGAGGCAATCCTCCATACAATTTAGTCTAACGGGTTTGCGTAGATGTACCCTTAACAGCTGAATCTTTGCTGCAGCGAAGCCACCATTTGCTCGCCATTTGAAGAGTCTGTCAAGTGGGACGACTAAATTTATAGGTATGCTTATGCAGCCGGAAAGTGTTAAGTTCTGGATGTTATCAAAAAGTGACGATCGTACAATGTACAAGTCAAAACCACTTTGGCTTAAATTAGATGCTAATTTACCTTGCGCAAGTATGTGCAAAAAAGAAAGCTACAGTTCCTCGCTAGCGTTTTGGGGGCGATCCTTTTGGTCACCCTATACTTAAAAGTATTTTCCACCTACGTCAGATATCTGTTTGGATTTCATTTGAACTTGTCTGGGCGAACTGTTTTTGGAGAAAACATGTCACAGTTTGCGTGTGCAAGGTTGTTTTTTCGTTTTCAGTATACAGTATCGAAATGTCAACCTGTTTAAAGTTTTCAGCGACGCGTCTTCGTTCATGAAAGTTGCATCATTTTCAGGCATATTTCTACGTTAGTATGTTTCAATGTCATCAAAATAATTATTCTTGTGATCGTAGCTTTTTATCCTAATCATTAGTTTGATCCCCAATTTTTCTACGTTTGAGGTGACAGTGAAATTCTTCTCGAAGCTTAATTATTAAGCTTGTTCGGTTATTTTAAAAAAATAAAGTTTCAGGTAAGCTCACGTGTTTCTTAACACAATCTTGCTTGTATTAAGTTTCAAGGCTTCGTAAAAACCCAAATTTTGGAAATGGTGTGGGTTTACAAATATTTTTCAAACATGTTTATTCCACGATATCAAGCGAGGAGATATACGCGAAGTGCTCCCAGAGTGAATTTCACGACAGCAGGAAGGGATTTTTCCCTATTTCAATTTCAGTTTCCAGTGGATTTTCAGCCTTTTGACGAAAACGTTATTGCTATGTTTTGGTTCTGGCTTGGTCTCCAGGAACCTGTCGAATATTAATTAGCCGATGTCACTCGCGATCCAGCTGATGAAGAAATTTCGTTGTGCATTGAAGGTTGAACTTTCTCCATCGGTTTTGCATCTCGTATTCATTCATTTTTTAAGTACGACAAGCATTTACATGTAGTTGATTTCCTAAAGGTGGATAATAATAAAAAATCAAGGAGGAGCTGTTTGAGTCTTTTGAAATCAGTAATAATTATTAATATGTTTAGTGTAATAACACTTTGAGTTGTTTATGGGGTTACTATATCATAAGGGTGGTAAAGAAAACTGTTTGAAGTGTGATAAAATTTTCCTTACCAGTGAATGAATTTGTTTCAGTTTATTATGTTTAACGTTAGAGTGGCAGAAATTGTTGTTTACAAGGTTTCTCCAAAAGTCGTCCTCATTCAACTATTTCTTAAGTCTATTGTTATTCCACAAACTTGAACTATTGCAGTTTTAATTTGGCACTAGAAAGTCCAAAAACCTAAATGCTAAATAAAATAATGAAGTGCACATGTAAGGTGAATGGAAGTTGAATACAGTTGAAGAAATCTTGAAAGGCAGGAAAAATATCACTATATCAGTACATTTTCAATCAAGTAACCTATGGGATTAAAAAAAAAATCCCTTTTGTGCCATTTGATGTGCTAGGATAGACAGTCAAATAGAGATGTACGATTGACATGAAGCAGTGTTAATCTTGATTATCTTAAATTTAATAATAACATGGGCATGTCCTTGAATGGAAATCACCAGGAAATAGAGCCATCTCTGCGCTCCCTCTGTACTGTATCTGATTACTTTTCCTTGGCATTTGTGATTCACTTTAAGAATATCATAATATTTTTCTTTTTGTGTTAGAATGTTTCATTTCCTGTTAATTTATCATTTAGAGGTGTGTCATTTCGTCATGCCTTTGAATTCCCTTATTTGGAACATGTCAGACTTGCGTTACATTACAGGAAGTGGTCTCAAGTGAATAACACTCTTGCTGTGCATGTTCAGTGCGTGATTTGAGTAACCTTTAGACCTAGGCCTGGTTTATTCAATTACTATTTTTAACTGTCTACCTAAGAGATTGTTAAACGTGTCCACATGTTTCATTTCATATCCTATAATACAATAACAAATTCAGGTGACTTGCAGCAAGCCATTGCATTCAGGCAAGCCACTCATCCTTTCCTAAGCAGCAACAGTGTATTTCCTGTGCAACAATAACACACTGAAGCTACCATGCCTACAGATTTTGCTCTTCCAACGTATTCTAGTTATTTTGACCATATTAAGCATCCGCTCAAATGGATCTTAACTTACTCCAATTCTTGCAAACCCAGCCCAGATCCACCGGTGCTTCGCTCGTTTGTAGACCGAGGAGAGCCCATCAAGAAAATGTCGACTCCAATAACAAGGACAAATTTCAAGCAGCAGCTCCAACGGCAGCAGCTTGAGCAACAGGAGCTGCAGTTGTATCAGGCACAGCAGCAGGGCCTGAAAGAACTACCTCAGTCTCAAGGCATAGCTGTCCCAAGAACTTCGTCTCCAACCACTGTTCCTCCAGACGTTCCATCAAGCGTACTTCAGGTATTACAATTTATTTTGCAATTTACTTTAATTTTTTTATTGTTTTCATCTTTGCAAACTGTGTCTGCTACTGTCCAAAGCTACAAGAAGATCAATATTCTTGTGTTGTTGAAACTGATGCTTTTAGTAAATTACATAAATCATGTGATTTTGACCAATTTAAGGCTGAAGAAAATAACAAGGGGAGTTAAACGAAAACAAATTTCCTTGATTTAGCTGTTTTGTTTGTGGTTAATTTGCAAATGCTTCAACCATTGATTTAAGAATTTCAGCATCTGACACAACACGCCAACATACTGTTAATAGGAAAACAATATTATTATTTGTTTCCATGGTTCTTGTGATACTAATGAGTGCACATTAAAAGGAATGGTATGCTTTGACCAAATAAAGCCATTGTAGAAGAGAGTGAAAACGTCTTTGAATGTCCTTTCAACATTCTTTGCTATTAGTCTTTATTATGTAACTTTCAAGGGATTTAATATACATGTGGCTGAAAGTGCTATGTGCCCAAGCAAATTAAGAAGGATTTGGTTTCATGTGTGATAGGAAAAGATCATGAAAAAAAAAATATATTTCCGACAACGTGCCTCCCTTGGAAAGTCCAAAGTGTGGGAGTGATATCTTGTCCTTATTAATATCCTAGTGGAAAGGTAGCTAAGGGGCTTGACCTTTTTGCTCTTTAAGGTATCTGTTACCATGAAGTTTAGGTTACAGAAAGTGATCTCGTTTTCCTTGTTTGGTCAAATGAGTAGAGCTGTAGGAAAATTGATCTTCTGGGATGGGAGAACTTTACCTATATATTTTGAGCCTGTCGCTTGGAAAGTCAGAGATCGGAGAGCCAACAAAAATTAAGTTAGTGCCGAAGAATTTAGAACAGTATTATTTAATTGAGTTCCCAATTCTTCCAAAGGATTATTCATCAGAATAACAATGGTAGGCCACTGGGGATTTCTTGTCATGAAACATCTTTGATTAATTCCTGTGTTGAGGAGATGTGATATCCTTGTTTCTTAGGTGAAAACACAACTAGAAAATCCCACTCGCTACTTCATTGCACAAAAACAAAAAAGGCAACTGAAGGAGTACCTCAAAACGCAAGGATCGCCTACAGCGGGAGACTTGGTGACTGTTGTTAGCAGTGCAAGTCAACCTACATTAAATGCCATCAATCAACAAGCGGTGGCAGCTTTGGCATCTGGTCATCTGATTAGGCAACCTGAGAGCCCCATGGCTGTCATGAGTCCTGAAGGAAATAACTCATCAGAGGTGAGTGCTTCATTTTATCAAGTCACTTGCTAGGGATTAGTTTTTATGAGAAAGAGACATTGGGGTAATTTGATTGTCATTTCCTCCTCTTGTAAGTTAAAAGCATCAACAGGAAGTTTCATGTTAATATTTACGGTTTTAGAAGTGATGATTCTATTTATTAATTATAGCAGAGTTTTTTAAAGTCCTTTTAACAGTTTTCTGATTTCAGTAATCAATAAATGCCTTTTTTCTTTCAAGACATACTTTCCCCCAGTTTAGAGATAATTCTGCCGTGTTTACTAATACAAGATTTTTTTTTTGCTTTTGAAGGTCGAGACTTTACTGGATGATATCATCAGGTGAGACTTTTAAAAGTTGTCCAATTTAGTGAGTTTTCTTTCACCCATGGAAAGAGTGTTTGATTTCTTTTTTTTGTTTTTTCATAATTGAAGTTTGGCAATTGAGATAAAAAAGATAAAATCATTTTTTTCCCTTGACCGCAAAAAATGTTGTCTTAAACTATCAGAAGATAGAGAAAGAAACCGGTGAATTGACAAAATCAAATGTACTTTTTGCATTGGAAGTGAAGGATTTAAGTGTTTCCTGAACAATGCAACCTTTGGGGGTCAAATAGTTTAAGTTGAAGTAACACAATTTCCTTCTCTGTGTTGGCATTAAAAAAATGTAAACATGGAATATGCCGTGACCACAGTCATCAAGCAGTCAGATGACGTTGTAACACGATCTATGGTAGTCATGGCAAAATCATATGATGACTTCTTGTAGTACTTTTGAAGGTGAACCATAGGCCTTTTGTTCACTTTTGTCAAACTTCTCTGTGGTGTAATCGGATGTTTCTGTTATCTCTTTCCAGCCTTGAATCAAATCCAGTTGATGATAGCCTTCCTTGGGATGCCTCTCTGACTCTTGGCTCGGTAAGTGGCCTGCTCTTGCAACTGTTTTCCCCGTGTCTTTCAAGATACATGTAGTAAGCTGTCCATATTCGGAAACCAGGTCTTAAACTGACCAGATAACTCACAAGATTGTTAAAGCAAGTGGGACATAAGACGTACTCTAAACAAAATTCTTGTGTTTTTTTTTTCAGAAACAATAATAATAATAATAATAATAATAATAATAATAATAATAATGACAATAAAATGATAATAATAATAATAATAGTTATTATTATAAAATTTGTTGAAATGATTTGTTTCAAAAGCCTGAGTTGGGTTTATTTTTATCAAACAAATCACTTATGTTTGGCACCATTTAGTTCTTTCCAATTTTGTGAAAGAACTATTGTCGGCCTTGGGAAGGCCAAATCCAGTATGTAGACTAGAACCACTGTTGCTGCTGATAGCATCTACTAGGTTACCGTCAGTTTTGTTCAAAATCTTCTCAACCACTTATGTACAGTGTACATGTGTGTAGATATATATTATGAAAACAGTGTCAAGCAGTTAATTTGTAAACATTCAAACCAAATCTCGTATTTATTTCAATGGTTGTGTGTTTGTTACACTGAGGATAAGTTTTCTCATGGGACACAAAATGACACAATGCCATGGAAACTGGGTTAAAGACTTTAAACATCTGTTTAAGCTCAGGTGTTTTTTATTGGAATACTGCTTTGATGACACATTTCGTTGACAAAAAGTGTGTAGGAGGAAGCCTGTTTTCTTGATTTGATATTTCTACTTTTGAAGAGAATTTTTCTTTTGTGAGCCTCTTTCACCCTTAAATCATTTGCCTTCTGTAGAACAGCCACTTGTAGAGGTTCCATGTAAAAGAAAAACACTGGTGTTTTGACACCTTTAGACCATATCTTTGCCTTAAATAAAGAAAAGAGTCCTACTAGCATGCTGGATTTTGAAACAAAAATACCTTGCAAAAAAGGAAGTGTAAAGAACAGATATTTGCATTTAACCTCCTTTTTGTGAGTCTGAAGGAAATAATACATCCTTAATTTCTTGAAAGGAAGTTTCTAATCTAACCTTAAAAGTTGTAGACATTAAACTTTAGATGTCATTGCACATGCTACGAGCATGATTGCAATTCCTCCCATTGTCCTGTGATTTCACTTGACACTGTACAATGCAAATAACTTGTCAGCCAATGCATGTTGTAAGGTCGGCAAGAAGGCCTTGGCAACTGGTTGCGCATGAAATACTGCTCACTTTGACCGGTCGTGCCGAACCAGTTTTTAAATTGCAAATAATGGGCATGAAAGTGAAAAGGGGCACTGGCAGTATTTAAATGATGTGCCTTGTCTTGTCCCGGTCTGTCTGATCAATGGTCATTTCCTTGTAGGTTCCACCTGTTACCACTAGCAACATGTTTGATTTGTACAATGGTCTGGGCATGGCACCTTTGGTAGGTAAAATATATTGTGTGCATTTAACTCAACTAAGGTTCATTTTTCTACAGTACATGGTTAAGCTTGTGTCATTCCTTATTAAAATGCACATAAGTCTACATGTAGCTTTTTTACTTATCAGCATGGAAGAGGTGAAAACTCAAATTGTCTCACAAAATCATGTGAAGATCATGAATAACAAAATGAAGTCATACGTCTTGAAGAGAGGTTAAAAATGCATTGCTGCAATATAGATTTGGTGCCAAACAGGCTTGATCACAACTTTTGATTTTGTGCCCTCAGGGAAATTAATTGCTCGTGAAAATAAAAAGTTTACAAATACTCTGCTATCTGAAGAGAGTCAACTCTACTTCACATTGATCATGTAGTGTTTGAATTAATGTTGTTCAGAGAACGAGAATTCAAACACAAAATGGAATTCTCAGTGTGGTTTTTTTAATGAAGTTCTCATGATTGATGTTGTTCACAGAGCAAGAATTCAAATACAAAATGAAATGCTCAGTGCCGTTTTTTGAATGAATGTGGTGTTTTTGATGAAGTGCTCGTGATAAGCTGTTTCTGAGTTGCATCGAGGAGCCCTCAATGAAAGCAAACATCTTTTTGAGTTTTCATTCTCATTATCAAATTGCATCGAGGCTGGCTTCAACAAAGACATTACCAGACTACAGTTTAAAATGCGTTTCATTAAAGAAGGGTTGTTGATCAAGGCAGTAGTGATTGCACTCACCACTCACCAGTGTGATTCAGACCTTGGTTGTTAAAGGGGATAAGGTAGATAGTGCTTTCCTTGGGATAAAATTAATCTCTTCTCAGCTGCTATCAAAACCAATTGAGTTACACATTTAATGGTGATAATCACCGGTATATCCAGTGGGTAGCGCTATTTTCCTTTCAGACAATTTGGGTACATGTAAGGTGCAATCCACGTTGTTGATCAAATCTGCCATTGGTTCGTTATTCAAATCCATGAGGATTTATCCCCCACAGTACTCCTGTATCCCCCTTCATCTCAACAAATCAACAGGTCCAAAATGGGCTCCACTGACATTTCCCACTAAATCATTGGTTTTAAATGATATGAGAATATTAATTTTTTGGTTCTCTTTTGCAGCTTCATGCCACTGCGCCCTCCTCCAGTTGTCCTGCTGTCATTAAACAAGAACCACAAGGTCGGTGGAATGATGTCGTTATCTCTGATATTTAAATGTCAGTTAGGTCCCTGGAATGAGTGCAACTCAATAGGGCATCTAAGGGCAACCAAACCTGACATATCAACAATCATAGACAAAAGTAGTTGGGAAGGTTGTGTAAATGAACCACGCCAAAGCTGTATTTCAACCCTCCTCTCTTAAAGCGCAAAAGAAACAGTTTCACCTTCTCTTATATAGCCCCCCTCCCCCCTATTCAACGTTGGAAGGTAACACAACAATTTCCCACTAAAACCATTCAGTTTTGTACAACATTGAATGAGGGGGGAGGGGAGAGAAGCAATGAAGACGTCGAAAGTGCTAACCTTCCCAACGGTTTTGTCTATGATTGTAGCATAAAATATATACCTTTGAAACAAATTTCATTTAATAAATTTAGTTTAATTGAAACAAGTTTCTTGTCTTCGCAACAAACTTGTTTCAAAACTGGTTTCAATTTCCACCTTTCAGAAGAAATTTTCTCAGTCGGAAAGACAAAAAGAGAACTTCCTAGCCTCTGGATTTCATAATTTTTTAAGAGGCATACCTTTCTGCTGTGTCCCCCCCCCCCCCCCCCCCTCCCCCTCCCAACACATTCATCTGTGTTGTTGAAGAGTTCTTTCTGCAATATCAATGAAATCTGCCTTTGACCTTCAGATTTAATGTTGGAGCAACATTACACCAAAGACCGACAGAAGAAAGATAACCACAATATGAGTAAGTAGAATGATAAGTGGGATTATTTTTCAGTTATCATATAGGAAATCACACACTGAGCACTGCCTAGGAAAGTTCTGTCCAGTAGCTTTCATTTGAATGCTCACATTTGAGGATTTTTTGAATAAGGAAAACATTTGTCTAGAAAATGAAACAGCATTGCGCCTTTCTTTTCATTTGACACACTTTATGGTTTCATCCGGCCAGAAACGTAAACACCACCTTGTACAGTACAAAACGAATGTTATCGCTTTGGGATTTCGTCCACAGACTCTTAAGTTACTGCCATCTTTTACAGCCAAAGAGCTGCCTAGAAGCTGTCCATTTGGATGTTCACACTTAAAAGATTTCATTCACAACGTCAGATTTGTTACCACGTTGTACAACTTAAGTTAACGGCATTGCGGAAAAGTGCACATCGGATGGGAATGCGTTCAAGACCATAGTAATTAATTTCCTTTTACTCTTCATAGTTGAAAGACGAAGAAGATTTAACATCAATGACAGAATCAAGGAATTAGGAACACTTCTGCCGCGTCAAGATTCGTAAGTCGCCTGCCTTTGTACCCTGCTGGATAGACCCTTCTCCAAAATGGCGGCCGAAAATTCAAATAAGTTAAAATTAAAAAGTAATACCAGAAATAGAAAGGGAACCTTTACTTCAGTGACCCTGCAAAGTTTCGGCATATCAGGTGTAATATCAGCTGAGGAAATGCAAGTTGGAAAATGAAAAATTTACAGACGTTTCTATGAGTGGGGGTATGGCGTATACCGCCAGTCATACAAAAGTCTGGTAATTTGTCAAATTTCAACTTACATTTTCTCAGCTGTTATAACACCTAATACGCTGAAACTTTGCAGGGTTACTAAAGCAAAGGTGCTCTTTCTATTTCTGGTATCAGTTTTTCATTCAGTTCAATTTTAACTCATTCAAATCCGTTGCCGCCATGTTGGAGAAGGGTCTATTACATTCAGTTCGGTTTTCATTTTTCAGTGCTTTTCTATCGCTCAACAAATTGCAAAGTGTCTGATATTGTGGTTATACCTGTGTTATTTAGAGACGTGCGTCAAAACAAGGGAACGATATTAAAGGCCTCCGTAGATTATATAAGAAAGTTGAAGCGGGAACAAGAACGTATCAAGCAAATTGAAGACGACAAAAGAAACACAGAGGAACTCAACCGAAGACTTTTACTGCGAGTTCAGGTTAGTTTGGTCGATGCAGCCATATTGTTGGAATCGCTCTTCTTAAGAGCAAATTTCAATCGAGTGTCGTAAAACCAAAACCAAAGTAATTACTTTGGCCAATCAGAAAGGACGGAGACAATCCGGTAAACGAATCAAAACTCGAAGTAATTACACGTAGCCGGCACAAAGCGCGGGAAAATGTGCACGAGCCATGATTGGTTTTAGTTTCACTTCTGATTGGTTGAAAAAGTGGCGCGAGAGATTTGAACCAATCACTGAGTGAACTAATCATAAATCAAAGCAATTTGTCAATTACTTTCGACACTCAATTGAAAACCACTCTAAGCGGGATTCAATTTAATACTCATTACAAGTATACGAGCAGGGATGGTGCAGCGTTGGAGGTCCTTACCTCCGACCAATGTGGGCCGGTTTCGTTCCCAGACTTGGCGTCAAATGTGACTTGAGTTTGTCGGTTCTCTACACTGCCCCGAGAGGTTTTTCTCCGCGGGGTAGTCCGGTTTTCCCCAACATTTGATTTGATGGAGCGGTTTTCAAATGAGTGTCGTAAAACCATAACCAAAGTAATTACTTTGGCCAATCAAAAAGGACGGAGACAATCCAGTAAACCAATCAAAACTCGAAGTAATTACACGTAGCCGACACAAAGCGCGGGAAAATGTGCTCGCGCGAGCCACGAATGGTTTTGGTTTCACTTCTGGCTCCAGTTGTTCGAAGGGTGGATAGCCGGGTATCCACTGACTAAATCACTATCCACTGGATAACTCAATTGCTTTTCGCTAATGGTTATCCGCTAGATAGTGATTTGTCCGCAGGATGGCGCTATCCAGCTTTTGAACAACTGAGGCCTGATTGGTTGAAAAAGTGGCGCGAGAACTTTGAACCAATCACCGAGTGAAGTAGATGTGAAACCAAAGTAATTGGTTAATTACTTTCGACACCCAATTGAAAACCGCTCTAAAGTTCATTATTATTATAGAGAGATTTTAGCATCGTGTTTGTACGTGAAACGGCAGACGTCGGCTTGTCGTTTCACGTACTGTAGTGGACTCTTTTTATCTCGAGTATTCAGGTAAAAAAGAGCCAATGTAAAAACTCGGAGTCTCTTCAAACATTGTTTGTGGAAAAAGACGCCTTATAAAATGAAAATCCTTACCTAATTTTTACTTGTGTGACTTACCGGAAATTGTTTTTGGGGTTATTTTTTTTCCACAAACAACTTGTTATGTGAAAGAAAAACGAGAAGAAAATTCACGGCGCGGCAAACGCGAAATGCTCACTTTCAAATAGAAATGGCAAGCGGTAACCGGCAAACGTAGAAAATGGCGGGAAAATCATGGTCACGTGATCACTTTTGCCGTTCGCGTTTCACGTGAACGTGATGCTAAATCTTCCAGGCGCCAAGCGAGGGAAAACGCAAGTGGGCAAGTCAGCATTGGCTTTGCCTTTGCCTGTGATTGGCCAAGAATGGGGCGCGAAAAATTCCAGCCAATCATCGTTACCTTAGTATTGCCAGTCCGCAGAAACCACAGTTTTTGGCGCTAATATTGTAATCTTCATTTCAATCGTAGGAACTTGAGATGCATGCTCGCGCACATGGAATCCCAACCACACCCCTGACATCGGATACAACAACAGCTCTGTTATCTTCAATTCTCACAGCTAAATCGGCTACCAGCGAGTCGGTCAAAGTCAAACAGGAGCCCACACAGAGCAGCAGTCGGTGCTCCGCCTCAAAAACATCTAGCCAAGATAACCAAGAACCTATGGAAGACTATTCGCTACCATCGTCAAGCAATCCCAGTCCTCGCTCCCCCAACATGGACGACGAGATGACAGATTGAGCTAAAATACTTGCTTCCAATACTCGGTACACTTCACACGGAAGATGCTTGGACGGCCCCAGATGTGTGTTCATTTTGCGGACTTGATAGTTTTGAGCCCGTAGGGTGAAGGGGCGCACGCTATTGGACGCTGGACTTTTTTGAAATAGTAAAAAGGTGAAGCAGTTGCATATAACAAGCTTATAAAAGCATTGCTTGAGGGATGAGAATATCTTCGTCCTCATCGTGTAGACGTAAAGAGCATTCCACGCGAAAACGCTTTATTGCAAGACCGTAGGAAAGTGGTTTTCTAGCGTGAGTTACGCTGTCGTGTCCCGGTCTGTTTGTGGTGTCTTCGTGCTATCAATATTCAGTGGTTACTAAGTGAATGTAACTCGATTTCCTCGAGTTTGCTGGAAGGGCTTCGTTTTCCCTAAATTGGACGGTGGAACATTGTATTTCCAAAGTAGTTTAGACTTTGACATATTTGGCCCTAATTTACCTCGCATGCAATCAAAATATTTAATTTTTCTTAGTTTAGCGTTATAAATTCGTCCGTGGTTTATGGTTGTGGTTATGATTCGTTTGAAACGCGCGCGCTTCAACGTTATTCAGATAATCCAGTTTTTTGCTCCAAATGAGCACGAAGGGCGTTGAAATGAAGAGAGAGCGTGAAGCATTTGTTTTACGTTCGCGTAGGCGTCACACCTGCAGAGAAGGCATTTTAAAAAAATGTATTGAAAGTAAAGAAATTTCTAAATGCGTCCGAAGTCGCCACGCGATGGTTTTTTTTTTTCTCGGAATACATTCAATTGACTGGAATCACCAAATTCTCCAACACAATGGAGAAATGAAATGGTGCATCTTCTTGTGAATTCGAATTATCGGGAAAAAATGTTAGGAAATTTACAAATCAATCGTAATTTGTATTTATAAGACGGCAAGGGATTTTTATATCGGTGAATTAACTGACAAAGTCAAGGTTTGTTTTTTATCGAAAGGGGAGACAAAAAAAATAGATTCAGCTGTTTTAAGCTGAGTGACTTAAGAAATAATTTTAATTCACGAAAAAGAGTATTTTAAGAAACGTTTTATTGTTTCATTAGAAATTAAACCAGCATACGCTAAGTTTGTCTTCGTTTTGTTGGTTAATGTGTGACGTTAGCTTTTATTTAGGCATTCGTGATTTACTTGTCAACAAAATAAAACACTAGCAATTCAACTGTTTACTGTTTTTTGCCCTTGTTTCTGAAATTTTTGTTGCTGTTCGTTCTTTGGGCTTGATTTATCACGCATGTGTTGGCCACACCGGGTTTTGTTTTTTTTTATTTTATTTTATTATTCAACTCCGAATTTTAGAAAACAAAGAAAATGTTGAATCGATGTTAAACGAACGTTTAAATGGACTTGATTTAACACGCTTTCAACATTTTTTAACCCTTTTAACAATGTTCGAGGACCTGTTCAAACGCACTCAACATTTGTCGCAAGCAATAGCCCTTTTCGTGGTTAGTTTTTTCTCATTTGCATTACAATATAATCTAGCACGTATGTGAGGCAGTTTCGGGCTATTTTGTAGTTTTAACCCGAAATTACCTCGCATCCAACGTTAGATTACATTGTAATGCAAATGAGAAAAACTAACCGCGAAAAGGGCTGTTATCTCTAACTGACACCTAAAAAAATTCAGGTGGTTCCAACTGGATTCGACCCCATGACGTTTAGGATGCCGGCGGAATGCTCTGCCATCCAACTGAGCTATGGCGTCACTCAGTTGGGAGCATGCACCCAACAAGTAAGTGATTTCCGAGTTCATGACTGCCTCCTCTTCAAAGCGAGTCTAAGTGCGAAGATTTTGTGATGATAATTAGTTCTACTTTACATATGAATGAAAACTAATTTTCATAAGAAAAACTTCGCACGTAGACTCGCTTTGAACAACTCAATCTCGTTCCCTTGGTCGGCGGTCGGGAAAGAGAGACTCTGGTCGAATCCAAAAAAAGGCCATACTTGATTGGCTGTTGAAAAACCGTTTTATTTCCTGCCATTTTCATTTTTCAAATTCTAAACTCAAAAATCGGGACTTCTTTTGGATTTTTATCTATAAGAAGTTGAAGATGATCTAGAAATAAATCGTTTTTGTTTTTGTAAATACAGCAATTGTAACTTGCGCGACAACAGATACTGAAATCTGTTTTGATTGATAAAATGTATCTCGTTAGTTTCTTACTTTCCGTAGTTTAAATGTCTCAAGTGTATCGGGAGATGTATTTATACTCATGTGTACTGTCTGGCGAGTGAAAAGTAAGCTCTTTCATGGCAAGGTGACCTCCAGTGTTTTTGTTGATTTCTAACCGTCTCCCCTCACGCACGCGCAGTTATTCAACCGGAACCAGAGTTTTCTGGCTGGACAAGGGTAACGGAGGCTCTGGGAACGAGATTGACATGAACTCAGAAATGGCCTGTTGACCTGCGCACAACTGAGTAGCTTCGTTAGTTGGTGGAGCATTGCACCGGCATGGCGTCGTCGTCAGCCTTGCGTAAGCTCTCCATTTTTGCAACGTAATACAACTCATCTCAGAAGCAGTTTTTGCAACTTCTCAATCGCAAAAAAGGCAAAATTCGGGCTCTGAAAGAATTTCGTTCTGGTAATTGTCGACATAGTTCTGCTATCCCAGTCTCCTTATATCCCCCGGAAGTGAAAATTACGATTGGCCGCACGAAAGGTAGATCCGTATGGAATCTTTTAAATGTTTTTTTTATCTCAGAAAACCATGATGTTTCGCTTAAGTAAATAAATAAAAAAATTGTCACATATACTGCAATTGTCCAGATAAGTGTGAACATCAATTCTCTGAGAACCCTCACTTCAAATATACATTCGTATATTCGTAACGGTAACGCACGCGCAAATAGTTTGCATTTCCAAGTGACGTTTTCGTTAAAACGGAACGCTTTGAAATGCATTTTCACCCGGGCCTTTTTCGCGATTAGTATTGAACAAGGAAACTCGCAAACGTTTTGCATACATTTCAGCAATGACAAGGATGCAAGCACCCGGAGTGCAGCCATACTAAAGCTACGGCAACAAGAGCATGCAACAAAAACGTCCAACTTGTCTCGCGAAACTAGTCGAAAGGCAATGTTGCGTAGAGGTCCTACTTTCTGCAACACGCTGCAGCAACTTGCATCACATGTTTTTTGTTGCGAGGCAGGTTGTGCGTGGGATGTAAAACGCGCAACAGCGCTTTTCGACTAGTTTCGCAGCAATGTTGCAAGACAAGTTTGACGTTTTTTGTAACGGAGCTCCGCACGCCGAAGGCGCGCGCGCGGAGCACCATGGGTAAGAAAATATGGTAACTGGACCATACGACCGTACGACTGTCCACCCTCCACGTATGCCAATGTGATCAAGGAGGCCATACCCCAACCCGTTTTGATATTGGACATCAATATTATGGTCAATTGACACCTATCAAAACAAGGTTTCCGTTGACCAGTATGTGGTGATATGACCATATCGTTTATAGAGCTCATTGAAGTCAGCTGGTTTTTTTTAATTGACCGCTGACCAGGCACTGGGTTCCGATTAGATTGCAGGTTAACTTATTGTAAGAATAAACCCGAGAGCTCCGCTTTTAGGCTCGGCTAAGTCTACTATGATAGGCCATTCCGGAATTGCGCAGGGAACTCCACTGGTGCGAGTTTCAGATTTGAGTCAATCCGTAAATTGACACAATCACATGAAAGATAACATTAAGATTGGCCATCTGTCCACGTTTGATGCTTTTAGGTCGAACAGAGACCAAGGTACGGACTCTAAAACATAGTTAAAAATCCATACAAACGTCTCTAATTTTGAGGCTGCGTCCCCCAAACCATATAAACTCTTAAAATTCTTTTCAAATAGCAGGGGCATGACAGGATCTTCCAGTTATCCCAAATCTGAAATTTTTTTTAAGAGTTCAGGGATGGCCTATATATTATTGAATGCGATCATAGAGCGGTTTTCAATTGAGTGTTGAAAGTAATTAGCGAATTGCTTTGGTTTTTGATTACTTTACTTATCAATAAAGGGCAAAATTACTGAGCGCTGATTGGCTGAGAGAGAGGGTATTTTTTCTTAATCGAGGGCATTTTTGGTAATCAAGAGAGGGCTTGATTACTTGATCCTGGTTGGTTAATTTTGTCCTTTATTGATAAACAAGTAATCGCATGAGTCCTCGTACTATTAAGGATTAATTGCACTTGTGTTTTGGAAATTTTCCAAATTGCCCTCGTCGCTTCTCGTGCAAAACACTCGTGCAATTAATCCTTAATAGTACTCGGCCTCATGTGATTACCTATAATAAGCGATTGGTTCAAAGTTCTCGCGCCACTTTTTCAACCAATCAGAAGTGAAACCAAAACCAATCGTGGCTCGTGCGTGCACATATTCCAGCACTTTGTGTCGGCTATGTGTAATTATTTCGAGTTTTGATTGGTTTACTGGATTGTCTCCGTCCTTTTTGATGGGCCAAAGTAATTACTTTGGTTTTGGTTTTACGACACTCAATTAAAACTCAATGACACAGTTGGTTGGTAGCGGCCTTCTATGCGAGAGGTCCCGAGTTCGATTCCTAGTGACCTCACATCCTTGCTACGACTTCTTTTCATTCTGTGTGGTGTCAGATCGCTATAAATACCCTTAAAACGGAGCACTGATGAAAAGAGGGGGGTAAAGTAAGCGCACCATCGGCTCCCTGGGAGAATACCCTTTAGAGGGTAAAGGAACCTCCGACGTTAAGTAAGGTGTATCTTTACCTTTATCGTCGCAGGGGTTAAGAAGAAACTTTATCAGTCGCAAAGACTGAGCCTGCAAAAATCCAGGCTTATAAGGGCCTGGAACCCATGACCTTGCGATTGCTCTGCTGGCTCAACTATCTGTGCCATCAAGTGGTACAATGTACTTTTATTGCAATGTAATCCTAGTAATCGAAATGGGAACCCACCGTGAGAAGAGAGAGAAACTCTGACCAGAGTGAAATTGAACCCACGGGATGGATCTCCTACGTTGCAAAAGGGTCTAAAATGAGGGCATAGCTTTCACGACTAAAGGTTAAAAAAATTGCGTTTTCACGGCTAACGGTTATTTTTTCCCATCACGGTTGACTTGCAACAACTCCCAACATGCAGAAGTGTTGTCAGT
>NC_090891.1:40927925-40932925 GCF_036669925.1 Montipora capricornis | reverse complement strand
TTTTATTAATAGATTGACTGTGAATATTCATATAAAATCGTCAAATCGAAGCACGCTTATTAATTAAAACTCATTTCCTTTGTATTTATGTTTTCTTCGTAGGGGAAAGTCCTATTTGTAATTAAAAGTATCACTTATTACTGAACTCTCTCGTCTTTCTTGTTATGAAATTACAAAAATCCTTCACTTAAACAAAGACATGTTAGAGACACAACGGGTGAGGAGGGTATCATTATTATTTTGTCTTTAAAGTTTGATTTTTCACAGGTAGTTTCTTCTTATTTGTACAGCTTGGTGTCTCCTTTTTGAAAGCCTTTGTTGTGCACTGTCTCTGATTGGTTGACTTTGAATCGTGATCACTTGCTTCGCGCATGGTCAGTACGGTCCCGTGAGTAAAGATCCGCTCTCCCTCTCACGGGCCACATGGGTGAATGGTGAAAAAAAAGTAGGGACGTTATCTGGATATTTTGGAGTGTTTGCCCAGGAAAAGACGCAGGAAACCTTCGCGGACGCAATCTGGGACTATCTACTCTTCGTGTGTGGGTTTCACGGTTGTTCGTCGGCGAAAGGTGGCCTTGTGGAATAGTTTGAATACGTCGACGCTCTAACACGTTTACTTCATATTATGACTGACGTTGAAACGGTCCCTAAGGCGAAACTAGATATCGTTGAGAATGAAAATCACATAACAAGCATTGGAAAAAATGCCGAAGAGCAATTAGAGGTAAAAAACCGCGTTGCGGAGAGGGAACAAAACGAGAATTTGGACGACAAAACTCCACTCAACGAGGAGAAGCGCAATGATTGGGCCGAAGCACGTCCCCCGCCAAAAAATCCGTGGACAAGGCACTTTAAGGCTAATGGCGAGAAGGGTAAGCGAGCAAAACTGCTGTCATATTTACTGTGCTCTGCAACAGCTGTTTCAAAGCTGTTTTGCGTGTTTTTCTTTCAGAAGAAACAGAAAAACCCGCTGTTGTGAAAGCCGCTAAACGCAAGGGCAAGGTACGTTGTTCAGGGGGATGGGGTAAGGTGGACTATTGTCCTCGATTGAGAAAGGAGGTTATTTATTCTTTTAATTTGTGCTTTTAAGGGTAGCGAATTTACGGATATTACCAACTGGCCAACTCCTGGGGAATCTACAGCTTCTAACAAAGATGGAAAGGTATGAAATGAAGTTTACACCTAAAATTCCTGTTTCACACGTAAACGATAATTTTCATTTCGTTTCTTGTTTGTTCTTGTGTGGACTTCATCGAATTTACTCTGTTTGGTTTTTTTCCGCTTGCTTTTTTTCAAGATGATTCCTGCCAAAAAGGAAAATACTGAAAATGAAACCTCAGACGACGAAAGCTTGAAAACCACTCCGAAGAAAAAAGGTAATGAATATTTTTGCTGTTTGCAAGCTAATAATTGTTGTGTAAAGACGATGTTTGTGTTGGTATTTAACTTGGCTAGCAAGTTTTATCATAAATTGATTTCTGACTCTTTAAACCAGGAGACACAGAATTTGTTACAGAGTATGATAATTGCTTATCTGTCTAAGAGCACAAAATTCATTGTTTAATTAAACGTTTTTGATGTTAGAATGGTAAGTCAAAATAAATTATCAAACATGACACCTCAATGTAATTAATTCCAGTGTTCATTTATCGGTTGTACATGAATAAGGTTTATGATAATAAATTCAAAGTGCTTAAAAATTGAGTCAACAGTTCTAGTTATTTGTTACCAACATAGACATGCATGTTCACTTGACAAGAGACTCAAAACATGGGTGTAAGTTGTTGCCTAGGTGCAACTAATAAAATTGATGCTATAACATTAACCAGTAGAAGACTCTGGAAATTACATGTTGCTCGTGAATTAATTTAAACAATTTTTTTTTCCATCATATTTTTTGACTTGAAAGTAGAATAAGAAATTTTTATCAGAACGAAAGGGCCAAAAACATGCCTGACTAAAATGTACTATCTCATTTGATGGGTGAATGTTTTGGTTGTAACAGTTGCTAGAGGAACAATAAATTACTGGACTTGTGATTTTAAAACGCAAAGACAGACATCATTCCACTTTTACACCACATTTGTGTTGATATAAAGTACAATCACTCTCTGCTTGGTAATTTTTAACTGTGTGTTAAACTCTTTTCAATTGGGTACATCCCAAATAATGGGCAGCTCTATTCTTGATACAAGAACTTTACCTTTTAAAGACCAAAAAGAGAGATCAGTAAACACATGGCATAAAGTAGTAAATTGCATGATTTTAGCTGAAATTTAAAAAAAAAAAAAAATGGATGCCTGTCATCTTTTGGCAAGCTGCAGGTGTATTGTACTGAGTTTCTTGTATCAGGAATTTTTCATTTCCTTGCTGCCCCGTGTATTGATAAACAAGGAGATAAAGGTCAACCTCATTTTGATTAACTTGGATTTAGAAAAATTTCAATTTTTTGAGCAACATTTTAACACATTCCACCATTTTGCGCTTTTTTTGTGAATACAAGATAAAAATGACCAAACAGTGTCACCACACCTGTTATAGCTGGTTTGTTCAGTTGCTTAGAATTCCTGTCATTTTTTGGGTTTTATTATAACCATTTGATGCATGTACTTTTATTTCCACAAGTTATTGTCTTTGTATGAAAATATCATTTAGCATTTTACTTTTATTATTTTTGATTAGGAAGAGAATTGTGCACAATAAATTATTTAAGCCTTTAAGGCCCAATGCCACCCCCCCTCCCTCAATTCATTTTCTTTAATTTTTATCTTGTTTTTCAAAGGCAAATGCACTTGTATGACTCCAACACTTTTCTCAGAACATGCCCATCATCCCTCCTCAACACATGCCCGTATCATCTCACTCCATTTGCCTTTGCCATCTGAACCACTGTGTCCTTCAATCCCAACATCTCCATCAGGTCCTCTGTCTTCTTTTTCTCCATCAGTTTTGCACCACACTTTGCTCTCACCGTTGCTCTCAGTCCTTCTCAAAACTGCATTTCAGTAGTCAACATGGCCACTAAGTGAGAGAAGTCCACTAGCCAAAACTGAAATCTACTAGTATTTGGCTAGTTGCCTACTGCCAAAGTTGCGCCCCAGGGGTTTCAATAGAAGCCGGTTACCGGCGGTATACCGCCGCCTGCTTTGCCTCACACCGTTGGCTAGTTTGCCTTGATTTTCACTAAAAATGGTATCATAAACTTGTCAAACTGCCGCCTTCAATGGGCTATCATGGACGGCTATTTCAGAAGTTATTGAAACCCATGCGCCCTGAGAAACAATTCAAACTGAACAGAAACATGATTAATTGAGAATCTTAGCTGACAAGAGGAAACCATTTACAACAGCTATTTACAAAGCATGGTCAAGTTGAATGCGGCACAACCGGAAACAAATCCATAGCAGAGGTCAGAATGGGATTTGAACTTGGGGCAACCACATGCAAACCCAACTCCCTAACCACTGGACCACGCTGTGTCTCTGTGTCCTCTAAAGAGTTCGGTGCAAAGAAACAATGTTCATAGTCCAGTTTCCAACTCACCAAGGTCACTAGATTAAAAATCAAGATGACATAACGGTTGGAGGCTAACCATTGAGAACTTTCTGAAAGGGTGCAGGGCTGGCGTAGTGGTAAGAGCACTCACCTCCCATCATTGTGGCCTGGGCTCGATTCCCAGACTCTGTGTCACATGTGGGTTGAGTTAGTTTGTTCTCTACTCTGCTCTGAGAGGTTTTTCTCCGGGACTCCAGTTTGCCCTCTCCTAAAAAAAAAGCAAGATTTGATTTGATTTGCGTTAATTTGTTGATTTGAGTTTTCAATGTCCCCAATTAGTGCTCCAGCAATAGAAGATTAGACACTTAAATAAAGTTCATTTTCTTTCTTTTTCCTTCCTTTTTTTTTCGTTGTGAAACTTGCTGTTTAGTGTATTGAAAATCTACAGAAATCCTTGAAAAAGGTTACAGGATATCCCTTGGACACTTCGGCGTCAGGTTATATAGACCACACCATCTTCACATTCTTTTGTATTTATATTAATTAGACAAACTGCCCTCATTTTGAAACAAATATTCTTTGAAATTTGCTTGTTGCAGCAAGGCTAGAAAGGCTCATTAGTATTAACAAAAGATTGTTTTATTTGGCCGCCATTTCGACAGAGGTCCATGAACAACTTGCGCATTTGCAACCAAGCCTAAAAATTCCAGGCTCAAACAGGATTTGCACCCATTACTGTGCGTTTGTGCTATACTTGTTCCACCATCTCAAACCAACTGGGAGGGTGTTAAGTGCAAGTTCTAGTTACATGTGTATCCTGGAAGAGGTGAATAAAAAGATTAAGAGTTGGACAGTTCTCTACCTTTGGCATAAAATCTTATGGGAAAGGATTTTCAATAAGTGGAATATTACACGTTGTCTCAATCAGACTTTAAGCAAGAGGACCTTCAATTGTTTAGTTCTATTCTGGCATTAAGTTGGTCTTGCCCGTACCACAGTGGCTTGTTTCTTTTTCCTAACTCTTTCCATTTAGTTGTGCAATAAAATTATTGTTAGTTGTTCATTGATACAACAAAAGACTTGGCCTTTCCTATTTTCTTTTTTCTTACGACCTGCCTTTCCTATTTCCTCAGCCCAATAATTTTAGTTGATTGCTTAACCAAAAAAAACCAAACAAACAAAGTAGACAAAGAACAAATGTGACCTTGCATGCGGAAACGTACACTAACGGTTTTGTGTTGAACGGGTATAAAACAATAACTAATCAATGACCAATAGATTTTTTTAACACCTTTATCCGTCTATCTCATTACTTCCAACGGTTTGCAATTTTTTTCCCAACACTTTCAACGGGTTTAAAAGCCACTGTATCAGTGGTTAAAGTTGATAGCTAATGCTTTTTGACACTCTCAACGCTTTGCAGTTGCTTTTCAAATAGGGAGGGTTCAGCTTTAGAAAAGGCCATAGTGGCAGAAATGGCTAAACAGCACTGCACTAAATGAATG
>NC_090891.1:40915425-40922925 GCF_036669925.1 Montipora capricornis | reverse complement strand
CACAGCAGTTTGGTTATCAGATGTACAATGGCACAACTTACTTTGCCCAGCCAGCCTATGGTTCCAATCAACCGTACAACCCTAACTTTTACTACAGTTCTGGAAACTATATGACAGCAGTGCCATACGACGAAGCACCGTTGAAGGAATATGTAAAAAACCAAATGTAAGTTGTCTTTTGGTTTTGTACAGAGAAAATGTATTATTATCATAAATCTGGATTTTATATTTTTCATCATGTAATCATACAGTGTGGAGATACCAGTAAGCGTCCAGAAATTGAATGACCAATGTCTGAACCAGGGAATCAATCTCACACGTGAAAACACTCTTGTATTACCCTCTGCAAGCAGGCTGCTTAAGACTTAGCTGAAACGTCTCAACCAACAACAAAATATCACGAGTCAATGACAAAAACTAGCTTTAATTAATTATGTCATCTCTTGACTACCACTACTCCATTTTTAAAAATATCAACTTATAATTGTCTTGTTTTGATTTTGAATTTAGAGAGTACTACTTTTGTGATCAAAACCTTCAGAAAGACATCTTCTTGAGACGACAGGTAACAGAAATTTATGACTTGTTTTGGTACAGCTCAAGACTGTACTATACATGTATGTATGTTTTTAAGTTAAAGCTTGCTTTGTAGGAATCATTGCCTCTATCATTATTTTAATTTTATTCTCGTTACTTTTTGTAGATGGACAGTGAAGGCTACATCCCATTAGGACTTATTGCAAGCTTCTACAGAGTTCAAGCCCTTACACAGGATATTAACCTTATTGTAGAGGTTTGTACGCCTTTGATTCTATGTGGCCAGTTCAATAGCTGTCTATGTGTTACATCTGAGAATATTCTCTGTGGGGAATGTTTCCATTCCTAGGCAAAATTTGTGCAATTGTGCTGCACAAACTTTATTCATAACAGCTCAGAACGGAAAACTGGCTCTGGTTGTTGAGTTAGTGGGTTCTTTGAAAAGTTAAGGGTCATTTTTCAAATTGAAAACGGTCTTATCTCCAGGGCTTACATTATTATTAAACTTCAGTGGAATACGATCCATTGGCCAGTGTACATGTAGCCCTGAGAAGGACTGTTGTCGGTGACAGACTTTCAACACCTGGGTGAAAGTCATGTTACTGTTCTTTCAAATCTTCCAATGCTGCTTTTGCACATTTTTTTTAGTCAAGTTAAGAAAAAAGAAAAAAAATCTTGAAATGTACATAAGTTATTGCAGAAACAAAACTTTAATAACAGTTAATCAACTCTAAAGGTGTCGTAATCCCTGATGGCGTGACTCCTCTGGGACCTGTTTCTGCAGCAAACTGCTGCTTCACTTATAATTAGCATTTTTTGGTTACACCTGAGTGTTGGGCACACTTTTTTAAAATTCTCCAGGCAATGAAAATCACTTTGTCGACATGAAATGTGCTGGGAGAGTGAAAAGTCTACTAAAAACGCAAAAAAAGTCACTACCCCCAGGACCTTTACCTCGTCTTGTGCTACGTTCATCTTGTAAGGCCCAGTTGTATCAAACCTAGCCAAGGTCACTTCACCAATATCCTTGGTAACTCATCACCAAACAGAAACGTAGTGACTGCATTACGTTTACTGCAAACAAGACTGCTAACAAAGAAGCCACCGTCAAACCCTGATTAAGTATGAAAAACATAGCACTTTATTTTTGGCATGTCACCCCTGACCGTTTAAAGCATACTTGTAGATTGATGAAAGTTGTTTGTTGCATTTTGCAGGCACTGCAAGGAAGTGAAGTTGTGGAACTTAACTTGACAGAAGGCAAAATTCGACGAAAGGATAACCCTGTTTTGTGGGTGATACCAGCGGACCAACCCTTAACTGGTTTGTCTTAAACTCTCTTTGCACTAAAGTTTTATGCAAACGGTAAATGAATGTCTTAACCCATTGACTCCCAGGGGTTCCCCATTGATGAGTAAAATCGTCTGGCGTTAGACAGAGTGAAATACTAAGAGCGCGTTCAGTTCAATTGACCTCATTCCGGAATTAGAATACGTGGAGTGATGATTAAAACGGTATGTTTGGCACGTTTCGAGGCAGCAAGGATAACAAAAGTATGTTTAAAATAGCATTTTAGCAGATATTTGAAAATTGTAATGTGAATCTCTGTAAAGAGGAAGGATTTCTAATTTATATTCCATGTATTCCTATTCCGGAATATTGTCAATCGAACGCACCCTAAGTCTGGTCGGTTTAGGCCGGTTTTGGGCGTCAAAGGGTTAATTTAATTGAAACCAAGCATTAAGTCATCTTGTTAAGTGATTGCAATATCTTTTCCAAAAGATAATAATAATAATTATAATTAAAAATTCGACGAAAAGACAACCCTGTTTTGTGGCTGATACCAGTGGACCAACCCTTTACTGGTTTGTCTTAAAACTCTCTTTGCAGTAAAGTGTTATGCAAACGGTAAATGAATGTCTTAATTTAATTCACACCAAGCATCAAGTCATCTTGTTGAGGGATTGCAATATCTTTTCCAAGATAAAATAATTATTATTATGGTGAGAATGTAAACTCCCACAAGTATTAATATTCCCTTTAACCTTGTTCTGTGTTCATTCCCTAGTTGAAAACAACATGGCACAAGAACCAATTCTTACAGCAAAGCAAGATGTTATTGGTACGGAGAAGTGAGCTTTTTGAGCCTGTGGTTTTAACAATTTCAATACTTATTGCAATTCCTTTTTAATTAATCTTCATGCCAGAAGTGGAACAATCAAAGGTGGCCAAGAGACCCACCAGTCTGGATAATCCCTCTGAGTTAATTAAATTGGCACAAAGGGAATCAGTCATGAATAACTCGTCTAGCAAAGAGGAGAGCAATAAAGGTGAGGAGACAACAGATATGGAGTGTTATCTTACAGTTTCTAAGCACTATAGGTGTTGCCAGAGGCACCCTTTTGCCTGAGGTCCAATTACAAAGCCAGCTACTGGATGGAGACTGCTTCAATATCTGCGTGTAAATCCCTGGTAACCCAGCCAAGAACTGACATGCCGCAAAGATCTCAAGTCTCCTACAACATCAGTGCCACAAATTTAATGACCTTTATTGGTAAAAGTTTTGTGTTTGCAAAATTAATATTACAATGAATTAATCACCCTCAGCTATTCAATGGGCTATTGGGATTCTTTGTTACATTCAATACCAGTTTTTGGGGGAGCTTGCGTGTGTGGAGCACCATTAGTAAGAAAATATGGTAACCCATCTGTGTGAGAAAATTTGGTTTGGGACCGTACGACAGGAACTTTGATAGTTACGATCAGTTGACACCTGTCAAAACAAGGTACCTGCTGACCAGTATCACATGACCATATTGTGGGCTCAAGTGTAAAGCTCATCAAGGTCAACTGTTTTTTTTTTAAGTTGACCACTGACCAGGTATTGGAATTTGATTGGATTGCTGGCTCAGGCCAGGTTAACTTATTGTAAGATTAAATGACACGGGAGCTTGCCGAAATCTGTATATTATGTATTTTCATTGTAGCATGGTTAGATTGTGATAATGCATGGTCAGTTGTGGTTGACCCTAAGTGCTTTTTTAGCTGGTTACGGAATTTTCCGAGTGGTGGGGGGAAATACTGAAGGAAAAGAAAAGACAGGGGTGGGGTACAAGAGGTACAAAATATAAAAATACAGGAACTTGGCTTTTCATCCCATTGCCCTAACTCTTGGCATTCACCATGGGGAAATTCACTCTGTAATTTAGTGCAATGTTTCTGTGGAAATTGGCTGCGGTTTTAGGACAAAATGGGGCAAAAGTCACTAAGAACGTTTTGGCCCAGAGCCCTTAAATTATTTCATTGTAACTTCTGTCTTACTAATTTTCATATTTTGTTTTTCATGTTGCAGATACAAAAAAGTCAGATTCTGAGGAATGGACAGAAGTAAAAAGAAGGAAACCGTCAAGAGCAGAAGCCAAGGTTAGAGGAGTAGTTGATGCAGAAAACTTTGTTTGTCTCAAGGCTTATGCTTAACCTGGCACAAAGCTTCTTTAATGATGCTGATACAGTACAGGGGTGTATTTGTAGTATTGTTCAATGACAACCCAGAGTTCCAGGCAAGCTTTGAGAGGCATGATCTGAAAGGATCAAGCTGGACCATCTTATTATTTATTGCAATTTGTAAGGTACAGAAGAAAGACCGTGGGGTGTTTCATTGTAGACTCATTTCTCGCTGTCTCTTTGTATTTATTAGACTACAGGTTTCTCAAATGACCAAGAAGAACTGGACTTCAAGTTTGATGAAGAATTAGAAAATCAAGGAAAACAAGCAACAATTTGTTCTTTAGACTGGTTAGTTTTAAAATGTCTTTATGGTACTGGCAATTTTTGTAACTTGCCATGGTTGTAAATATTAAGGACAAATCGCACTATTTTTCTCTAAATTGCACAATTTCCCCATCCAGTGAGAGAGGAACACTAAAACAATTTAAACAACCAATCAGATTTCAAGGCTTGTTTAAGGTAACCAATCAAATTGCAGGAAAATGGAAGACAAAGAAAGCCATTGTGTGAGAAATTTTGTAACTTTTGTTTCAACAAAAATAGTGGCACTTACTACATGTAAATCCTGGGCTGGTTGTTCAAAAGCCGATTAACGCTAATCCCAGATTAAAAGTCAATCAAGGAGTTTGGACTCCCAAATGCTGTTCAATGCTGATATTCGGCCAAACGTTTCATTAGAGGGATTCAATCTTTAAAAACAAAAATAAGCAAAAGAAAATTTCACCAAAAAGTTGAAAAGAAGAAACAAAAGTTTACTCTAATCCTGGATTAAGTTAATCGGCTTTCAGACAACTGGGCCCTGTATTTGAGCAATTAAATAATAAATTATTATTGTGTGATTTCTAAGTGGATGTAATAAAGTGGCAATTGAACTTTGTGCCATGCAATCATACTTGTGATTTCAGACCAAGTTCAGTTACCATTATCAAACATGTTGACCTGTGTCTGAATTTGTAGGGATGATGATTCAGATGATGAAATTGATGATCAGGATATACACAAAATAATGATAGTCACCCAGACTCCTCCTTCAATCAAGAAACACGACAGGACAGGGAGTTATGTTACCAGAGTTAAAATGACACAGGAACTTTCCAAAGCCATCAATGATGGGCTTTACTATTATGAACAGGTAATGGAGAATTGAATGAGATATTTCTTTTTATGCCAAACTTTCCTGATGTTTCCTGATGTTTTACAGGCTGGTTTCTTTCATCCACCATTGCCTTGTATTTTGCCCTTTTTCTGCTCAGCCCAGTGTTTTCAAGAGGATTTTGTCTTAGGGAAGTCTCAAGGCCCCCTTTCCCGAAAAATAGGGACCCTGCAGGAGCTCAAGTGGGACAAAGTTACTTGCGCTCCATGACTAGGGTGGAAAACATCCTTTGTGATTTCTCTGTCCATTTCATCAAGGCACATTCAAATTGGAACTCTTGCAATGGTGGCCCTTAGACTATATTGTAAATGCATTTGATTTGTTTGCCTCGAGACAGATCTTACAGGTCATGATCTTTTTGTCTGCATCATAGGCAAGCCATGTGTATTTTAATCGCCATTCACTCTGAAAAACATCGTCTTTCTTCACTGAAATAGCTTTTTGATCTTGCTTGCTATGTTGTCCTCTTAGTTGTCCTCTTCACCAATGAGCATTTTGATGATCTTCTACACTTTCTTAAATCCTCGGTACTTTAGGGCGAAAGAAAGGATCTAATTTTCTCCATAATTACAAATACAAGTAGCGGAAACAAAGCGTGGGAAAATTTGTACACGCGAGCCATGATTGGTTCTGGTCTCGCTTCTGATTGGTTGAAAAAGTGGCACAAGAACTTTGAACCAGTCACTTAGTGAAGTAATGCAAAACCAAAGCAATTTGCTAATTACTATACTTTCGTCACTCAGTTGAAAAGTGCTCTAACCTCTAAAACTTCCCCCACTGATGAAGTCTGGCATAAGACAGTAAACTCAAGAATTCCTGCTCTTAGGATTTAAATGGTTAATGTTTGCAAGAAAAAACAAACCTAATGCCCTCCCCAAAATCTTGCAGACATTGGCAAACACGACCTATTGCTCATTTATTTTTTTTAAAGGACAGAATACATGGATTTGAATGGGAAGGTTCCAAAATTTGTTTCAGATTTTTGTAAGAAAATGCGTTTTTCTGTGTACAGTGGAACCACGATTAACGGACCTCTATATAGTTATATAGATACGTTTATAACAAAGTCCTTGAAACAATGAACGACATTCATCAGTCCGGCCAAAGTTACAGTAAAATGTATGAAACAGAGCCTTGATAAAACAAACCTCCAAAAAAGCAAACAATTATTGTGGAGGCCCAAGTGTAAAATCTACGTTAATGTAACGATTAAATATCAAAACACAACAAATGATGATTACAAAACAGATCAGCAATGATGAAAATCGTGACATTATACGCTTTCACTATTGAGAAATCTACACATCTTTTTTTATCCAGCATCTAAAGTAGTTTTCGATTGTTTAAGTTCTTTTGTATAAGCAGACTGGACCTCGTATCCTGAGAAAGCCTTAACTATCATTACTGTCCAGGTAACGCGTATTGTAGCTTTTTGCACTGAAAATTGTAGCCACAGATCTTAACAAATCACAGTTCAAAGCTGGGTACAGTACAGAGCAATGTAGTGTCAACAATCTTACAAAAAAAGAAAAAAATACACCTCAATATAACGAACATTCCTGTTGCTGTTCTAAAAATTGGTCATGAACGTAACGAAATCTCGACGTAACTAACTAATTGGTACTTTGTTAAATTGAAGTTTCACTGTAAAAGGAATAATTTTGTTCAACTTTATTTCAGGATCTTTGGGATGATGGAGATGACTGTTACTTAAACAGAAAGGTAAGTATTGATCACTTAATGTTTAATGTAGTAAAATTCCATCCTGCTTCCTTTTTTCGTGATGGCTTTGAGCGTTGTGCCTCTGAGTGTAATGCCTTGTTGTGTGAAGGCTTTGAGTGTGAAGCCTTTTTGTATTATGCCCTTCTGCGTGATGCCTTATAGTACCCGGTATTACCTGTGCTTTTTTTAGCAATTCAATTTTGTCGTAGATATACCCTTATACAGTACCACTCAAATGTAAGTTACCAGTCGCGTTTCAGGAGCAACAAAATCCGTGCTATGTGATGAGCGTCCAGCGTGACATGATTCGTGTAGCACGAGAGTCCCTGAAGCAGACATTTTTGCCATAAATTTAGGAGGACTGTACCTGTCACTCCATGTTATTTAGTTTGCCTCTGTAAACTCTTAATTGGCTTAAAATAAACTGAAGCAAGTATTTTTAGAGCTCTAGCCAGGGATGTAGCTGCAATAAAAACGAAGTATTCAAGCAATTAAATAATCTCTTTCAACCAGGTATATTTGGTGCCTCGTAGCATAATCCCAAAAAATAATAGAAGTTGTTACTTAAATTTGTTTTTGTA
>NC_090891.1:40907925-40910425 GCF_036669925.1 Montipora capricornis | reverse complement strand
GAACTGGAAAGCTTGTTTTTAAATTTCTTTTTATCTTTTCCTTCTTTTTAAGGAAAATGTATGACGATTTCAGACAGTTGGCTCTTGAAGATGCATCAGCTGGTTACAGGTAAGAGTTGCATGCTACACGCGCCGTTACCATGGCAACATCGCATGGTATGACAGGTAGATATATTCCTATTTTTGGATTTAATTCCTTAATATTTAAGTGTGGTTTTTGGTAAACAGCGGCAATGGTTAAGGATGCAGGGCCTCCCACAGATATCACACTCTGAAGTTAAACTTTCAGCCAACTGTCTGCCAGCGGTTGCCCTTGGGTTGGAAACTGATCCCAACAAGTTTGACTGAAAAGAGCCACTTATCGCGATGCAGATCTGATCCATTAACCTCATCCGCTGCAGTGATAACATCAGTGTGAAGCAAAAGCATACTTGGGGCTTTAAACTTCAGAGTCTGCACGAAAAGGTGTTAAGGTCCTGCTTCAGGGATATGTTTTTTAGTGAAAAGCAGGCAGTGTGCCCCATTCCCTTTCTTTATCTTGTTCTTTAAAGGTATAGCTACTGGTGGTTCATAGATTGGAAGATTGTCATTACAGAAAGTAACAGTTTCGGGAGAATTGATTTGGGAACCTAAAGCTTAGGAAGGTGCACATTGACAACCATACCATAGTTATGAGCTGCTGAAAGTTAAGATATTTGATGGTTTTGTGCAGTTTCTACCTGAAGTTGTTTGGTAATCAACAGTGCATGCTACAATGAAGATGTTTTTCACAGTGACGTCATCAAATTCTAAAATCAAAATCGCAAGGTTATCTGAATTTTTATCTATAGGAGGTTGAAGATGACTTACCAATAAATAAATATAATAAGTTTCCAGTTTTCGTTTCGAAAATACAGCAGCCTGAATTTCCGTTTTGTCACCTTGCGTGACACCATGATCCAAAGCTCTTTGGTTGCAAAAAATGTATATCCCTACGAATCTCAGCAATTTTGAGCCTCTAAAGTACATAAGGAGATGTGTTCATACACATGTAGATTTTATCTCATGAGCGAAAAGTAAGCTCTTCCATCGCAAAGTGAACTCCAGATGTTCTGGTTGATTACCGGCCGCCATATTGGTAGACCACTTTTATCCACCAACATGGCGTCTCCATACAAAACTCGACAAAGTTGCGTGAAACGCTTCGACAAATAACTCAGAAACGATGTGCCGCACAGACCTGAGAATTAGAGGTGGTTAAAAAATTTGTTTCCTGCAACGTTCCACGTTCTTGGCCTTTCTCGTTGAACGGTTTCGAGTATATTTTATTTTTGCGTGACAGTGAAAACGATCTATTTACGTTTGGAGTCTTCTAGCGTTGGAGCACTAATTGGGAACTCTGTACATAGTGATCAAATTAATTTAAATTAAAGGGGAGATAATTTTTGAGTGGATTTAGAGGTTGTTAACCCTATTGACTCTTGAACTGCTCCCCATTTGACAGAGTAAAACCTATCAAGTCTCACACCCACGGGTCAATGTGTTAACTCAGTGATTGGTTCAAAATTCTCGCGCGACTTTTTCAACCAATCAGAAGTGAAGCCAAAACCAATCTTGGTTCGCGCGTGCACATTTTCCCGCGCTTTGTGTCGGCTACGTGTAATTACTTCGAGTTTTAATTGGTTTACTGAATTGTCTCCGTCCTTTTTGATTGGCCAAAGTAATTACTTTGGTTTTGCTTTTAAGACACTCATTTGAAAACCGCTCTAATCAAGTTAAACATTGTTTTTTGTGGAGAGGGGAAAACTGGAGTACCCAGAGGGAAAAAAAAACTCGTAGCCGTGTAGAGGAGAACCAACAAAGTCAACCCACAAATGACGCCGAGTCTGGGAATCAAACCCGGGACACATTGGTGGGAGGCGAATGATCCGCAGCCCTGCTGAGTGCGTAAAACTCGTATTTGAGTTGTAATCTCACTCAAATCAGAAAGTTGCTGTTGTGGATACAATCCTCCCTTTATTATCAGTTGTGTTTGATGTAAATAGCAAGCAAGAAATTCGTTCTTTCTTTAATCCCCACAAGCCTTTATTGGATGTTCAGAATTCAAAAGACCGGTTGTTTTACATTGTAACCATTTCGCCCGGAGTTCATTCTGTAACTGTCTATCTAAGGAGCGACAGGGTTGAGTCAAAGAGGATAATTGTTGATTGGGTTTAGGTATTGTTAAAATAAGATCAGTCAGTGTTTGTGAATCGTCCTTTTTTTTATCTGTTTTTGTTAGATATGGCTTGGAGTGTCTGTTCAGATTTTACAGTTACGGTCTGGAAAGGAAGTTCAAAGCTGACCTGTTCAAGGACTTTCAGACAGAGACAGTTAGAGATCATGACCTGGGTACGGTTTTATTCAGCCTCTGTTCGTTTCCGTCCCCGGCAAAACAACCTTTACTCATGACAAATGAAACCGGATGCAGATTAACTTTTAACTTTGTCGTGTGGAAGATTTTTATTTCTTTTTGTTTGGT